>NC_044908.1:37387830-37687830 GCF_001633185.2 Quercus lobata
AAAAATAGAGAACAAAAATAATTTCCTTCCAACCCGTTCGAACCCGGCCTGAGTTAGAAAATTAGAAAACAAATGCAAAAAAATTTTAAAAATTAAAAAACATCATCCAGCCTTCATTTCTTGAGAAAATAGGTCAGGACAAGCTGAAAAATCGAGAACAAAAAAAATTTCCTTCCAACCCGTTCGAACCCGGCCTGTGTTAGAAAATTCGAAAACAAATGCAAAAAAATTTTAAAAATTTAAAAACATCATCCAGGTTTCATTTCAAGACGAAACGGATCAGGACAGGCCGAAAAATTGATAACAAAAATAATTTCCTTCCTATCCGTTTGAACCCGACCCGAGTTAGAGAATTAAAAAAAAATGAAAATAATTTTAAAATTAAAAAACATCATCCAGGCTTCATTCAAGACGAAACGGTCAGGACAGACCTAAAATCGGAGAACACGAAAAAAATTTCCTTCCTATCCGTTCGAACCCAACACAAGTTAGAAAATTCAAAAATAAATGCAAAAAAATTCTAAAAACTAGAAAACATCATCCAGGGTTCATTTCAAGACCACACGGGCCAGGGTAGGCCGAAAAATAGATATCAAAAATAATTTCCTTCCTACCTGGTCGAACCCAGCCCGAGTTAGAAAATTCGAAAATAAATGCAAAAAAAATTTAAAAATTAAAAAACATCATCCAGGCTTCATTTCAAGAAGAAACGGGTCAGGATCGGCCAAAAAATTGAGAAAAAAAATAATTTCCTTCCTATCCGTTCGAACCCGTCCCGAGTTAGAAAATTCAAAAATAAATGCGAAAAAATTTTCAAAATTAAAAAGCATCATCCAGGCTTCATTTCAAGACGAAACGGGTCAGGACAGGCCTAAAAATTGAGAACAAAAATAATTTCCTTCCTATCCGTTCGAACCCGACACGAGTTAGAATATTCAAAAATAAATGCAAAAAAAATCTAAAAATTAAAAAAACATCATCCAGGGTTCATTTCAAGGCCATACGGGCCAGGATAGGCCGAAAAATAGAGAACAAAAATTATTTCCTTCCTACCCGTTCGAACCCAGCCCGAGTTAGAAAATTCGAAAATAAATGCAAAAAAAATTTAAAAATTAAAAAACATTATCCAGACTTCATTTCAAGACGAAACGGGTCAGGATAGGCCAAAAAATTGAGAAAAAAAATAATTTCCTTCCTATCCGTTCGAACCCGGCCCGAGTTAGAAAATTCAAAAATAAATGCAAAAAAATTTAAAAAATTAAAAAAGGCATCATCCAGGCTTCATTTCAAACGAAACGGTCAGCGACAGGCCTAAAACTTGCAGAACAAAAATAATTTCCTTCCTATCCGTTCGAACTCGACCCGAGTTAGAAAATTGAAAAAAAATGCAAATAATTTTAAAAATTGAAAAAACATCTTCCAGGCTTTATTCAAGACGAACGGCGATCAGACAGGCGAAAAATCTGGAGAACGAAAAAAATTTCCTTCCTATCCGTTCAAACCCGACACGAGTTAGAAAATTCAAAAATAAATGCAAAAAAATTCTAAAAATTAAAAAACATCATCCAGGGTTCATTTCAAGACCGTACGGACCAGGATAGGCCGAAAAATAGAGAACAAAAATAATTTCCTTCCAACCCGTTCGAACCCGGCCTGAGTTAGAAAATTAGAAAACAAATGCTAAAAAATTTAAAAAAAAAAACACATCATCCAGCCTTCATTTCTTGACAAAATAGGTCAGGACAAACTGAAAAATCGAGAACAACAAAAATTTCCTTCCAACCCGAACCCGACCCGAGTTAGAATATTGAAAAAAAATGCAAAATAATTTTAAAAATTAAAAAACATCATCCAGGCTTCATTTCAAGACGAAACGGGTCAGGACAGGCCGAAAAATCGAGAACGAACAAAATTTCCTTCCTATCTGTTCAAACCCAACACGAGTTAGAAAATTCAAAAATAAATGCAAAAAAATTCTAAAAATTAAAAAACATCATCCAGGGTTCATTTCAAGACCGTACGGGCCAGGATAGGCCGAAAAATAGAGAACAAAAATAATTTCCTTCCAACCCGTTCGAACCCGGCCTGAGTTAGAAAATTCGAAAACAAATGCAAAAAAATTTTAAAAATTAAAAAACATCATCCAGCCTTCATTTCTTGACAAAATAGGTCAGGACAAGCTGAAAAATCGAGAAGAAAAAAAATTTCCTTCCAACCCGTTCGAACCCGGCCGGTGTTAGAAAATTCGAAAACAAATGCAAAAAAATTTTAAAAAAAAAATTTCAAAAGTTAAAAAACATCATCCAGGCTTCATTTCAAGACGAAACGGGTCAGGAGAGAACGAAAAATTGAGAACAAAAATAATTTCCTTCCTATCCGTTCGAACCCGACCCGAGCTAGAAAATTCAAAAAATAAATGCAAAAAAATTTTAAAAATTGAAAACAGGATCCAATCTTCATTACAAGACGATACGGGTCAGCACAGGCCGAAAAATCGAGAACAAAAAAAATTTCCTTCCTATCCGTTCGAACCCGACACGAGTTAGAAAATTCAAAAATAAATGTAAAAAAAATCTAAAAATTAAAAAAACATCATCCGGGGTTCATTTCAAGGCCATACGGGCCAGGATAGGCCGAAAAATAGAGAACAAAAATAATTTCCTTCCTACCCGTTCGAACCCAGCCCGAGTTAGAAAATTCGAAAATAAATGCAAAAAAAATTTAAAAATTAAAAAACATCATCCAGGCTTCATTTCAAGACGAAACGGGTCAGGATAGGCCAAAAAATTGTGAAAAAAAATAATTTCCTTCCTATCCGTTCGAACCCGGCCCGAGTTAGAAAATTCAAAAATAAATGCAAAAAAATTTTAAAAATTAAAAAGCATCATCCAGGCTTCATTTCAAGACGAAACGGGTCAGGACAGGCCTAAAAATTGAGAACAAAAATAATTTCCTTCCTATCTGTTCGAACCCGACACGAGTTAGAAAATTGAAAAAAAATGCAAAATAATTTTAAAAATTAAAAAACATCATCCAGGGTTTATTTCAAGACGAAACGGGTCAGGACAGGCCGAAAAATCGAGAACGAAAAAAATTTCCTTCCTATCCGTTCAAACCCGACACGAGTTAGAAAATTCAAAAATAAATGCAAAAAAAATCTAAAAATTAAAAAACATCATCCAGGCTTCATTTCAAGACGAAACGGGTCAGGATAGGCCAAAAAATTGAGAAAAAAAATTATTTCCTTCCTATCCGTTCGAACCCAGCCCGAGTTAGAAAATTCGAAAATAAATGCAAAAAAAATTTAAAAATTAAAAAACATCACCCAGGCTTCATTTCAAGACGAAACGGGTCAGGACAGGCCTAAAAATTGAGAACAAAAATAATTTCCTACCTATCCGTTAGAACCCGACCCGAGTTAGAATATTGAAAAAAAATGCAAAATAATTTTAAAAATTAAAAAACATCATCCAGGCTTCATTTCAAGACGAAACGGGTCAGGACAGGCCGAAAAATCGAGAACGAAAAAAATTTCCTTCCTATCTGTTCAAACCCGACACGAGTTAGAAAATTCAAAAATAAATGCAAAAAAATTCTAAAAATTAAAAAACATCATCCAGGGTTCATTTCAAGACCGTACGGGCCAGGATAGGCCGAAAAATAGAGAACAAAAATAATTTCCTTCCAACCCGTTCGAACCCGGCCTGAGTTAGAAAATTCGAAAACAAATGCAAAAAAATTTTAAAAATTAAAAAACATCATCCAGCCTTCATTTCTTGACAAAATAGGTCAGGACAAGCTGAAAAATCGAGAACAAAAAAAATTTCCTTCCAACCCGTTCGAACCCGGCCGGTGTTAGAAAATTCGAAAACAAATGCAAAAAAATTTTAAAAATTAAAAAACATCATCCAGGTTTCATTTCAAGACGAAACGGGTCAGGACAAGCTGAAAAATTTAGAACAAAAATAATTTCCTTCCTATCCGTTCGAACCCGACCCGAGTTAGAAAATTAAAAAAAAATGCAAAATAATTTTAAAAATTAAAAAACATCATCCAGGCTTCATTTCAAGACGAAACGGGTCAGGATAGGCCGAGAAATCGAGAACGAAAAAAATTTCCATCGTATCCATTCGAACCCGATCCGAGTTAGAAAATTCAAAAATAAATGCAAAAAAATTATAAAAATTAAGAAACGTCGTCCAGGGTTCATATCAAGACCATACGAGCCAGGATAGGCCGAAAAATAGAGAACAAAAATAATTTCCTTCCTACCTGTTCGAACCCGGCCAGAGTTAGAAAATTCGAAAATAAATGCAAAAAAATTTTAAAAACTAAAAAACATCATCCAGGCTTCATTTCGAGACAAAACGGGTCAGGACAAGCCGAAAATAGAGAACAAAAATAATTTCCTTCCTATGCGTTCGAACCCGACCCGAGTTAGAAAATTCAAAAAATATATGCAAAAAAATTTTAAAAATGAAAAAACATCATCGAGGCTTCATTTCGAGACGAAACGGGTTAGGACAGGCCAAAAAATCAAGAACAAAAAAAATTTCCTTCCTATCCGTTCGAACCCGCCTCGAGTCAGAAAAGTAAAAAATAAATGCAAATAAATTCTAAATATTAAAAAACATCATCCATGGTTCATTTCAAGACCATACGGGCCAAGATAGGCTGAAAAATAGATAACAAAAATAATTTCCTTCCTACCAGTTCGAACCCGGCCCGAGTTAGAAAATTCTAAAATAAATGCCAAAAAATTTTAAAAATTAAGAAACATCATCCAGGCTTCATTTTAAGACGAAACAGGTCAAGAGAAGCCGAAAAATTGGGAACAAAAATAATTTCCTTCCTATCCATTCAAACCAGACCCGAGCTATAACATTCAAAAAATTAATGCAAAAAAAATTTAAAAATTAAAAAACATCATCTAGGCTTCATTTCAAGACGAAACGGGTCAGGACGGGCCGAAAAATTGAGAACAAAAATAATTTCCTTCCTATCCATTTGAACCCGACCCGAGTTAGAAAATTCAAAAAAAATGAAAATAATTTTAAAAATTAAAAAACATCATCCAGGCTTCATTTCAAGACGAAACGGGTCAGGGCAGGCCGAAAAATCGAGTACGAAAAAAATTTCCTTCCTATCCGTTCGAACCCAACACGAGTTAGAAAATTCAAAAATAAATGCAAAAAAATTCTAAAAATTAAAAAACATCATCCAGGGTTCATTTCAAGACCATACGGGCCAGGGTAGGCCGAAAAATATATAACAAAAATAATTTCCTTCCTACCTGGTCGAACTCGGCTTGAGTTAGAAAAATCTAAAATAAATGGAAAAAAATTTTGAAAAGTTAAAAAACATCATCCAGGCTTCATTTCAAGACGAAACGGGTCAGGAGAGGCCGAAAAATTGAGAACAAAAATAATTTCCTTCCTATCAGTTCAAACCCGACCCGAGCTAGAAAATTCAAAAAATAAATGCAAAAAAATTTTAAAAATTGAAAACAGGATCCAATCTTCATTTCAAGGCGATACGGGTCAGCACAGGCCGAAAAATCGAGAACGAAAAAAATTTCCTAACTATCCTTTCGAACCCGACACGAGTTGGAAAATTCAAAAAATAAATGTAAAAAAATTTTAAAAATTCAAAAACATCATCCAGGCTTCATTTCAAGACGAAACGGGTCAGGACAGGCCTAAAAATTGAGAACAAAAATAATTTCCTTCCTATCCGTTCGAACCCGGCCCGAGTTAGAAAATTCGAAAATAAATGCAAAAAAATTTTAAAAATTAAAAAACATCATCCAGGCTTCATTTCAAGACGAAACGGGTCAGGACAGGCCTAAAAAGAGAACAAAAATAATTTCCTTCCTATCCGTTCGAACCCGACCGAGTTAGAAAATTCAAAAATAAATGCAAAAAAATTCTAAAAATTAAAAAATCATCAGGGTTCATTTCAAGACCGTACGGGCCAGGATAGGCCGAAAAATAGAGAACAAAAATAATTTCCTTCCAACCCGTTCGAACCCGGCCTGAGTTAGAAAATTCGAAAACAAATGCAAAAAAATTTTAAAAATTAAAAAACATCATCCAGGTTTCATTTCAAGACGAAAAGGGTCAGGACAGGCCGAAAAATAGAGAACAAAAAAAACTTCCTTCTTATCCGTTCGAACCCGACCCGAGTTAGAAAATTCAAAAAATAAATGCAAAAAAATTTTAAAAATTAAAAAACATCATCCAGCCTTCATTTCTTGACAAAACAGGTCAGGACAAGCGGAAAAATCGAGAACAAAAAAAATTTCCTTCCTATCCGTTCGAACCCGACACGAGTTAGAAAATTCAAAAATAAATGTAAAAAAAATCTAAAAATTAAAAAAACATCATTCAGGGTTCATTTCAAGACCATACGGGTCAGGATAGGTCGAAAAATAGAGAACAAAAATAATTTCCTTCCTACCCGTTCGAACCCAGCCCGAGTTAGAAAATTCGAAAATAAATGCAAAAAAAAATTAAAAATTAAAAAACATCATCCAGGCTTCATTTCAAGACGAAACGGGTCAGGACAAGCCGAAAATAGAGAACAAAAATAATTTTCTTCCTATGCGTTCGAACCCGACCCGTGTTAGAAAATTCAAAAAATATATGCAAAAAAATTTTAAAAATGAAAAAACATCATCGAGGCTTCATTTCGAGGCGAAACGGGTTAGGACAGACCAAAAAATCAAGAACAAAAAAAATTTCCTTCCTATCCGTTCGAACCCGCCTCGAGTCAGAAAAGTAAAAAATAAATGCAAACAAATTCTAAATATTAAAAAACATCATCCAGGCTTCATTTCAAGACGAAACAGGTCAAGAGAAGCCGAAAAATTGGGAACAAAAATAATTTCCTTCCTAGCCGTTCGAACCAGACCCGAGCTATAACATTCAAAAAATTAATGCAAAAAAATTTTAAAAATTAAAAAACATCATCTAGGCTTTATTTCAAGACGAAACGGGTCAGGACGGGTCGAAAAATTGAGAACAAAAATAATTTCCTTCCTATCCGTTTGAGCCCGACCCGAGTTAGAAAATTAAAAAAAAAAATGAAAATAATTTTAAAAATTAAAAAACATCATCCAGGCTTCATTTCAAGACGAAACGGGTCAGGACAGGCCGAAAAATCGAGAACGAAAAAAATTTCCTTCCTATCCGTTCGAACCCAACACGAGTTAGAAAATTCAAAAATAAATGCAAAAAAATTCTAAAAATTAAAAAACATCATCCAGGGTTCATTTCAAGACCATACGGGCCAGGGTATGCCGAAAAATAGATAACAAAAATAATTTCCTTCCTACCTGGTCGAACTCGGCTTGAGTTAGAAAAATCTAAAATAAATAGAAAAAAATTTCAAAAGTTAAAAAACATCATCCAGGCTTCATTTCAAGACGAAACGGGTTAGGAGAGGCCGAAAAATTGAGAACAAAAATAATTTCCATCCTATCCGTTCGAACCCGACCCGAGCTAGAAAATTCAAAAAATAAATGCCAAAAAATTTTAAAAATTGAAAACAGGATCCAATCTTCATTTCAAGACGATACGGGTCAGCACAGGCCGAAAAATCGAGAACAAAAAAAATTTCCTTCCTATCCTTTCGAACCCGACACGGGTTAGAAAATTCAAAAAATAAATGCAAAAAAATTTTAAAAATTCAAAAACATCATCCAGGCTTCATTTCAAGACGAAACGGGTCAGGACAGGCTGAAAAATTGAGAACAAAAATAATTTCCTTCCTATCCGTTCGAACCCGACCCGAGATAGAAAATTCAAAAAATAAATGCAAAAAAATTTTAAAAATTGAAAACAGGATCCAATCTTCATTTCAAGGCGATACGGGTCAGCACAGGCCGAAAAATCGAGAACAAAAAAAATTTCCTAACTATCCTTTCGAACCCGACACGAGTTGGAAAATTCAAAAAATAAATGCAAAAAAATTTTAAAAATTCAAAAACATCATCCAGGCTTCATTTCAAGACGAAACAGGTCAGGATAGGTCGAGAAATCGAGAACGAAAAAAATTTCCTTCCGATCCATTCGAACCCGATCCGAGTTAGAAATTTCAAAAATAAATGCAAAAAAATTATAAAAATTAAAAAACGTCGTCCAGGGTTCATATCAAGACCATACGAGCCAGGATAGGCCGAAAAATAGAGAACAAAAATAATTTCCTTCCTACCTGTTCGAACCCGGCCAGAGTTAGAAAATTCGAAAATAAATGCAAAAAAATTTGAAAAACTAAAAAATATCATCCAGGCTTCATTTCGAGACAAAACGGGTCAGGACAAGCCGAAAATAGAGAACAAAAATAATTTCCTTCCTATGCGTTCGAACCCGACCCGAGTTAGAAAATTCAAAAAATATTTGCAAAAAAATTTTAAAAATGAAAAAACATCATCGAGGCTTCATTTCGAGACGAAACGGGTTAGGACAGGCCAAAAAATCAAGAACAAAAAAAATTTCCTTCCTATCCGTTCGAACCCGCCTCGAGTCAGAAAAGTAAAAAATAAATGCAAACAAATTCTAAATATTAAAAAACATCATCCATGGTTCATTTCAAGACCATACGGGCCAAGATAGGCTGAAAAATAGGTAACAAAAATAATTTCCTTCCTACCAGTTCGAACCTGGCCCGAGTTAGAAAATTCTAAAATAAATGCCAAAAAATTTTAAAAATTAAGAAACTTCATCCAGGCTTCATTTTAAGACGAAACAGGTCAATAGAAGCCGAAAAATTGCGAACAAAAATAATTTCCTTCCTATCCATTCAAACCAGACCTGAGCTATAACATTCAAAAAATTAATGCAAAAAAATTTTAAAAATTAAAAAACATCATCTAGGCTTCATTTCAAGACGAAACGGGTCAGGACGGGCCGAAAAATTGAGAATAAAAATAATTTCCTTCCTATCCGTTTGAACCCGACCCGAGTTAGAAAATTAAAAAAAAAATGAAAATAATTTTAAAAATTAAAAAACATCATCGAGGCTTCATTTCGAGACGAAACGGGTTAGGACAGGCCAAAAAATCAAGAACAAAAAAAATTTCCTTCCTATCCGTTCGAACCCGCCTCGAGTCAGAAAAGTAAAAAATAAATGCAAACAAATTCTAAATATTAAAAAACATCATCCATGGTTCATTTCAAGACCATACGGGCCAAGATAGGCTGAAAAATAGATAACAAAAATAATTTCCTTCCTACCAGTTCGAACCCGGCCCGAGTTAGAAAATTCTAAAATAAATGCCAAAAAATTTTAAAAATTAAGAAACTTCATCCAGGCTTCATTTTAAGACGAAACAGGTCAAGAGAAGCCGAAAAATTGCGAACAAAAATAATTTCCTTCCTATCCATTCAAACCAGACCTGAGCTATAACATTCAAAAAATTAATGCAAAAAAATTTTAAAAATTAAAAAACACCATCTAGGCTTCATTTCAAGACGAAACGGGTCAGGACGGGCCGAAAAATTGAGAATAAAAATAATTTCCTTCCTATCCGTTTGAACCCGACCCGAGTTAGAAAATTAAAAAAAAAATGAAAATAATTTTAAAAATTAAAAAACATCATCCAGGCTTCATTTAAAGACGAAACGGGTCAGGACAGGCCGAAAAATCGAGAACGAAAAAAATTTCCTTCCTACCCGTTCGAACCCAACACGAGTTAGAAAATTCGAAAATAAATGCAAAAAAAATTTAAAAATTAAAAAACATCATCCAGGCTTCATTTCAAGACGAAACGGGTCAGGATAGGCCAAAAATTGAGAAGAAAAATAATTTCCTTCTTATCCGTTCGAACCCGGCCCGAGTTAGAAAATTCGAAAATAAATGCAAAAAAATTTTAAAAATTAAAAAACATCATCCAGGCTTCATTTCAAGACGAAACGGATCAGGACAGGCCTAAAAATTGAGAACAAAAATAATTTCCTTCCTATCCGTTCGAACCCGGCCCGAGTTAGAAAATTCGAAAATAAATGCAAAAAAAATTTAAAAATTAAAAAACATCATCCAGGCTTAATTTCAAGACGAAACGGGTCAGGACAGGCCTAAAAATTGAGAACAAAAATAATTTCCTTCCTATCCGTTCGAACCCGACCCGAGTTAGAAAATTCAAAAATAAATGCAAAAAAATTCTAAAAATTAAAAAACATCATCCAGGGTTCATTTCAAGACCGTACGGGCCAGGATAGGCCGAAAAATAGAGAACAAAAATAGTTTCCTTCCAACCCGTTTGAACCCGGCCTGAGTTAGAAAATTCGAAAACAAATGCAAAAAAATTTTAAAAATTAAAAAACATCATCCAGGCTTCATTTCAAGACGAAACGGGTCAGGACCGGCCGAAAAATAGGGAACAAAAAAAACTTCCTTCTTATCCGTTCGAACCCGACCCGAGTTAGAAAATTCAAAAAATAAATGCAAAAAAATTTTAAAAATTAAAAAACATCATCCAGCCTTCATTTCTTGACAAAACAGGTTAGGACAAGCGGAAAAATCGAGAACAAAAAAAATTTCCTTCCTATCCGTTCGAACCCGATACGAGTTAGAAAATTCAAAAATAAATGTAAAAAAAATCTAAAAATTTAAAAAACATCATTCAGGGTTCATTTCAAGACCATACGGGCCAGGATAGGTCGAAAAATAGAGAACAAAAATAATTTCCTTCCTACCCGTTCGAACCCAGCCCCAGTTAGAAAATTCGAAAATAAATGCAAAAAAAAATTAAAAATTAAAAAACATCATCCAGGCGTCATTTCAAGACGAAACGGGTCAAGACAAGCCGAAAATAGAGAACAAAAATAATTTCCTTCCTATGCATTCGAACCCGACCCGTGTTAGAAAATTCAAAAAATATATGCAAAAAAATTTTAAAAATGAAAAAACATCATCGAGGCTTCATGTCGAGACGAAACGGGTTAGGACAGGCCAAAAAATCAGGAACAAAAAAAATTTCCTTCCTATCCGTTCGAACCCGCCTCGAGTCAGAAAAGTAAAAAATAAATGCAAACAAATTCTAAATATTAAAAAACATCATCCATGGTTCATTTCAAGACCATACGGGCCAAGATAGGCTGAAAAATAGATAACAAAAATAATTTCCTTCCTACCAGTTCGAACCCGGCCCGAGTTAGAAAATTCTAAAATAAATGCAAAAAAAATTTAAAAATTAAGAAACATCATCCAGGCTTCATTTCAAGACGAAACAGGTCAAGAGAAGCCGAAAAATTGGGAACAAAAATAATTTCCTTCCTATCCGTTCGAACCAGACCCGAGCTATAACATTCAAAAAATTAATGCAAAAAAATTTTAAAAATTAAAAAACATCATCTAGGCTTCATTTCAAGACGAAACGGGTCAGGACGGGCCGAAAAATTAAGAACAAAAATAATTTCCTTCCTATCCGTTTGAACCCGACCCAAGTTAGAAAATTAAAAAAAAAATGAAAATAATTTCAAAAATTAAAAAACATCATCCAGGCTTCATTTCAAGACGAAACGGGTCAGGACAGGCCGAAAAATCGAGAACGAAAAAAATTTCCTTCCTATCCGTTCGAACCCAACACGAGTTAGAAAATTAAAAAATAAATGCAAAAAAATTCTAAAAATTAAAGGCGATACGGGTCAGCACAGGCCGAAAAATCGAGAACAAAAAAAATTTCCAAACTATCCTTTCGAACCCGACACGAGTTGGAAAATTCAAAAAATAAATGCAAAAAAATTTTAAAAATTCAAAAACATCATCCAGGCTTCATTTCAAGACGAAATGGGTCAGGACAGGGTGAAAAATTGAGAACAAAAAAAATTTCCATCCAATCCGTTCGAACCAGCCTGAGTTAGAAAATTCGAAAATAAATGCATAAAAAATTTTAAAAATTAAAAAACATCATCCAGGCTTCATTTCAAGACGAAACGGGTCAAGACAGGCCTAAAAATTGAGAACAAAAATAATTTCCTTCCTATCCGTTCAAACCCGACCCGAGTTAGAAAATTGAAAAAAAATGCAAAATAATTTTAAAAATTAAAAAATATCATCTAGGCTTCCTTTCAAGACGAAACGGGTCAGGACCGGCCGAAAAATCGAGAACAAAAAAAATTTCCTTCCTATCCGTTCAAACCCGACACGAGTTAGAAAATTCAAAAATAAATGCAAAAAAATTCTAAAAATTAAAAAACATCATCCTGGGTTCATTTCAAGACCGTACGGGCCAGGATAGGCCGAAAAATAGAGAACAAAAATAATTTCCTTCCAACCCGTTCGAACCCGGCCTGAGTTAGAAAATTCGAAAACAAATGCAAAAAAATTTTAAAAATTAAAAAACATCATCCAGCCTTCATTTCTTGACAAAACAGGTCAGGACAAGCCGAAAAATCGAGAACAAAAAAAATTTCCTTCCTATCCGTACAAACCCGACACGAGTTAGAAAATTCAAAAATAAATGCAAAAAAAACTAAAAATTACAAAAAAATCATCCAGGGTTCATTTCAAGACCATACGGGCCAGGGTAGGCCGAAAAATATAGAACAAAAATAATTTCCTTCCTAACCGTTGAACCCGACACAAGTTAGAAAATTCGAAAATAAATGCAAAAAAATTTAAAAAATTAAAAAACATCATCCAGGCTTCATTTCAAGACGAAACGGGTCAGGACAGGCCGAAAAATTGAGAACAAAAATAATTTCCTTCCTATCTGTTCGAACCCGGCCCGAGTTAGAAAATTCGAAAATAAATGCCAAAAAATTTTAAAAGTTAAAAAACATCATCCAGGCTTCATTTCAAGACGAAACGGGTCAGGACAGGCCTAAAAATTGAGAACAAAAATAATTTCCTTCCTATCCGTTCGAATCCGACCTGAGTTAGAAAATTAAAAAAAAATGCAAAATAATTTTAAAAACTAAAAAACATCATCCAGGCTTCATTCAAGACGAAACGGGTCAGGACGGACTGAAAAATTGAGAACAAAAATAATTTCCTTCCTATCCGTTCGAACCCGACCCGAGCTAGAAAATTCAAAAAATAAATGCAAAAAAATTCTAAAAAATAAAAAACATCATCCAGGGTTCATTTCAAGACCATACGGGCCAGGATAGGCCGAAAAATAGAGAACAAAAATAATTTCCTTCCTACCCGCTCGAACCCAGCCCGAGTCAGAAAATTCGAAAATAAAGGCAAAAAAATATTAAAAATTAAAAAGCATCATCCAGGCTTCATTTGAAGACGAAACGGGTCAGGACAGGCCGAAAAATAGAGAAGAAAAAAAATTTCCTTCTTATCCGTTCGAACCCGACCCGAGTTAGAAAATTCAAAAATAAATGCAAAAAAAAATCTAAAAATTAAAAAAACATCATTCAGGGTTCATTTCAAGGCCATACGGGCCAGGATAGGCCAAAAAATTGAGAACAAAAATAATTTCCTTACTACCCGTTCGAACCCAACCCGAGATAGAAAATTCGAAAATAAATGCAATAAAAATTTAAAAATTAAAAAACATCATCCAGGCTTCATTTCAAGACGAAACGGGTCAGGATAGGCCAAAAAATTGAGAACAAAAATAATTTCCTTCATATTCGTTCGAACCCGGCCCGAGATAGAAAATTCGAAAATAAATGCAAAAAAATTTTAAAAATTAAAGGCGATACGGGTCAGCACAGGCCGAAAAATCGGGAACAAAAAAAATTTCCTAACTATCCTTTCGAACCCGACACGAGTTGGAAAATTCAAAAAATAAATACAAAAAAATTTTAAAAATTCAAAAACATCATCCAGGCTTCATTTCAAGACGAAACGGGTCAGGACAGGGTGAAAAATCGAGAACAAAAAAAATTTCCATCCAATCCGTTCGAACCCGACACGAGTCAGAAACTTCAAAAATAAATGCAAAAAAAAAATCTAAAAATTAAAAAAACATCATCCAGGGTTCATTTCAAGGCCATACGGGCCAGGATGGGCCGAAAAATAGAGAACAGAAATAATTTCCTTCCTACCCGTTCGAACCCAGCCCGAGTTAGAAAATTCGAAAATAAATGCAAAAAAAATTTTAAAATTAAAAAATATCATCCAGGCTTCATTTCAAGACGAAACGGGTCAGGATAGGCCAAAAAATTGAGAACAAAAATAATTTCCTTCCTATCCGTTCGAACCCGGCCCGAGTTAGAAAATTCGAAAATAAATGCAAAAAAATTTTAAAAATTAAAAAACATCATCCAGGCTTCATTTCAAGACGAAACGGGTCAGGACAGGCCTAAAAATTGAGAACAAAAATAATTTCCTTCCTATCCGTTCAAACCCGACCCGAGTTAGAAAATTGAAAAAAAATGCAAAATAATTTTAAAAATTAAAAAACATCATCCAGGCTTCATTTCAAGACGAAACGGGTTAGGACCAGCCGAAAAATCGAGAGCAAAAAAAATTTCCTTCCTATCTGTTCAAACCCGACACGAGTTAGAAAATTCAAAAATAAATGCAAAAAAATTCTAAAAATTAAAAAACATCATCCTAGGTTCATTTCAAGACCGTACGGGCCAGGATAGGCCGAAAAATAGAGAACAAAAATAATTTCCTTCCAACCCGTTCGAACCCGGCCTGAGTTAGAAAATTCGAAAACAAATGCAAAAAAATTTTAAAAATTAAAAAACATCATCCAGGTTTCATTTCAAGACGAAAAGGGTCAGGACAGGCCGAAAAATAGAGAACAAAAAAAACTTCCTTCTTATCCGTTCGAACCCGACCCGAGTTAGAAAATTCAAAAAATAAATGCAAAAAAATTTTAAAAATTAAAAAACATCATCCAGCCTTCATTTCTTGACAAAACAGGTCAGGACAAGCGGAAAAATCGAGAACAAAAAAAATTTCCTTCCTATCTGTTCGAACCCGACACGAGTTAGAAAATTCAAAAATAAATGTAAAAAAAATCTAAAAATTAAAAAAACATCATCCAGGGTTCATTTCAAGACCATACGGGCCAGGATAGGTCGAAAAATAGAGAACAAAAATAATTTCCTTCCTACCCGTTCGAACCCGGCCCGAGTTAGAAAATTCGAAAATAAATGAAAAAAAATTTTAAAAATTGAAAAGCATCATCCAAGCTTCATTCCAAGACGAAACGGGTCAGGACAGGCCGTAAAATAGAGAAGAAAAAAAATTTCGTTCTTATCCGTTCGAACCCGACCCGAGTTAGAAAATTCAAAAAATAAATGCAAAAAAATTTTAAAAATTAAAAAACATCATCCAGGCGTCATTTCTTCACAAAACAGGTCAGGACAAGCCGAAAAATCGTGAACAAAAAAAATTTCCTTCCTATCCGTACAAACCCGATACGAGTTAGAAAATTCAAAAATAAATGCAAAAAAAGCTAAAAATTACAAAAAAATCATCCAGGGTTCATTTCAAGACCATACGGGCCAGGGTAGGCCGAAAAATATAGAACAAAAATAATTTCTTTCCTACCCGTTGAACCCAACACAAGTTAGAAAATTCGAAAATAAATGCAAAAAAATTTAAAAAATTAAAAAACTTCATCCAGGCTTCATTTCATGACGAAACGGGTCAGGACAGGCCGAAAAATTGAGAACAAAAATAATTTCCTTCCTATCTGTTCGAACCCGGCCCGAGTTAGAAAATTCGAAAATAAATGCCAAAAAATTTTAAAAGTTAAAAAACATCATCCGGGCTTCATTTCAAGACGAAACGGGTCAGGACAGGCCTAAAAATTGAGAACAAAAATAATTTCCTTCCTATCCGTTCGAACCCGACCTGAGTTAGAAAATTAAAAAAAAATGGAAAATAATTTTAAAAACTAAAAAACATCATCCAGGCTTCATTCAAGACGAAACGGGTCAGGACGGACCGAAAAATTGAGAACAAAAATAATTTCCTTCCTATCCGTTCGAACCTGACCCGAGCTAGAAAATTCAAAAAATAAATGCAAAAAAATTCTAAAAATTAAAAAATATCATCCAGGGTTCATTTCAAGACCATACGGGCCAGGATAGGCCGAAAAATAGAGAACAAAAATAATTTCCTTCCTCCCCGCTCGAACCCAGCCCGAGTCAGAAAATTCGAAAATAAATGCAAAAAAATTTTAAAAATTACAAAGCATCATCCAGGCTTCATTTGAAGACGAAACGGGTCAGGACAGGCCGAAAAATAGAGAAGAAAAAAAATTTCCTTCTTATCCTTTCGAACCCGACCCGAGTTAGAAAATTCAAAAATAAATGCAAAAAAAAATCTAAAAAATTAAAAAAACATCATTCAGGGTTCATTTCAAGGCCATACGGGCCAGGATAGGCCGAAAAATTGAGAACAAAAATAATTTCCTTCCTACTCGTTCGAACCCAACCCGAGTTAGAAAATTCGAAAATAAATGCAAAAAAAATTTAAAAATTAAAAAACATCATCCAGGCTTCATTTCAAGACGAAACGGGTCAGGATAGACCAAAAAATTGAGAACAAAAATAATTTCCTTCATATCCGTTCGAACCCGGCCCGAGTTAGAAAATTCGAAAATAAATGCAAAAAAATTTTAAAAATCAAAAAACATCATCCAGGTTTCATTTCAAGACGAAACGGGTCAGGACAGGCCGAAAAATAGAGAACAAAAAAAACTTCCTACTTATCCGTTCGAACCCGGCCCGAGTAAAAAAATTCGAAAATAAATGCAAAAAAATTTTAAAAATTAAAAAACGTCATCCAGGCTTCATTTCAAGATGAAACGGGTCAGGACAGGCCGAAAAATGAAGAACGAAAAAACTTTCCTTCCTATCCGTTCAAACCCGACACGAGTTAGAAAATTCAAAAATAAATGCAAACAAATTCTAAAAATTAAAAAACATCATCCAGGGTTCATTTCAAGACCGTACGGGCCAGGATAGGCCGGAAAATAGAGAACAAAAATAATTTCCTTCCAACCCGTTCGAACCCGGCCTGAGTTAGAAAATACGAAAACAAATGCAAAAAAATTTTAAAAATTAAAAAACATCATCCAGGGTTTCATTTCAAGACGAAACGGGTCAGGACAGGCCGAAAAATTTAGAACAAAAATAATTTCCTTCCTATCTGTTCGAACCCGGCCCGAGTTAGAAAATTCGAAAATAAATGCCAAAAAATTTTAAAAGTTAAAAAACATCATCCAGGCTTCATTTCAAGACGAAACGGGTCAGGACAGGCCTAAAAATTGAGAACAAAAATAATTTCCTTCCTATCCGTTCGAATCCGACCTGAGTTAGAAAATTAAAAAAAAATGCAAAATAATTTTAAAAACTAAAAAACATCATCCAGGCTTCATTCAAGACGAAACGGGTCAGGACGGACTGAAAAATTGAGAACAAAAATAATTTCCTTCCTATCCGTTCGAACCCGACCCGAGCTAGAAAATTCAAAAAATAAATGCAAAAAAATTCTAAAAAATAAAAAACATCATCCAGGGTTCATTTCAAGACCATACGGGCCAGGATAGGCCGAAAAATAGAGAACAAAAATAATTTCCTTCCTACCCGCTCGAACCCAGCCCGAGTCAGAAAATTCGAAAATAAAGGCAAAAAAATATTAAAAATTAAAAAGCATCATCCAGGCTTCATTTGAAGACGAAACGGGTCAGGACAGGCCGAAAAATAGAGAAGAAAAAAAATTTCCTTCTTATCCGTTCGAACCCGACCCGAGTTAGAAAATTCAAAAATAAATGCAAAAAAAAATCTAAAAATTAAAAAAACATCATTCAGGGTTCATTTCAAGGCCATACGGGCCAGGATAGGCCAAAAAATTGAGAACAAAAATAATTTCCTTACTACCCGTTCGAACCCAACCCGAGTTAGAAAATTCGAAAATAAATGCAAAAAAAATTTAAAAATTAAAAAACATCATCCAGGCTTCATTTCAAGACGAAACGGGTCAGGATAGGCCAAAAAATTGAGAACAAAAATAATTTCCTTCATATCCGTTCGAACCCGACCCGAGATAGAAAATTCGAAAATAAATGCAAAAAAATTTTAAAAATTAAAGGCGATACGGGTCAGCACAGGCCGAAAAATCGGGAACAAAAAAAATTTCCTAACTATCCTTTCGAACCCGACACGAGTTGGAAAATTCAAAAAATAAATACAAAAAAATTTTAAAAATTCAAAAACATCATCCAGGCTTCATTTCAAGATGAAACGGGTCAGGACAGGGTGAAAAATCGAGAACAAAAAAAATTTCCATCCAATCCGTTCGAACCCGACACGAGTCAGAAACTTCAAAAATAAATGCAAAAAAAAAATCTAAAAATTAAAAAAACATCATCCAGGGTTCATTTCAAGGCCATACGGGCCAGGATGGGTCGAAAAATAGAGAACAGAAATAATTTCCTTCCTACCCGTTCGAACCCAGCCCGAGTTAGAAAATTCGAAAATAAATGCAAAAAAAATTTTAAAATTAAAAAATATCATCCAGGCTTCATTTCAAGACGAAACGGGTCAGGATAGGCCAAAAAATTGAGAACAAAAATAATTTCCTTCCTATCCGTTCGAACCCGGCCCGAGTTAGAAAATTCGAAAATAAATGCAAAAAAAATTTAAAAATTAAAAAACATCATCCAGGCTTCATTTCAAGACGAAACGGGTCAGGACAGGCCTAAAAATTGAGAGAACAAAAATAATTTCCTTCCTATCCGTTCAAACCCGACCCGAGTTAGAAAATTGAAAAAAAATGCAAAATAATTTTAAAAATTAAAAAACATCATCCAGGCTCATTTCAAGACGAAACGGGTTAGGACCAGCCGAAAAATCGAGAGCAAAAAAAATTTCCTTCCTATCCGTTCAAACCCGACACGAGTTAGAAAATTCAAAAATAAATGCAAAAAAATTCTAAAAATTAAAAAACATCATCCTAGGTTCATTTCAAGACCGTACGGGCCAGGATAGGCCGAAAAATAGAGAACAAAAATAATTTCCTTCCAACCCGTTCGAACCCGGCCTGAGTTAGAAAATTCGAAAACAAATGCAAAAAAATTTTAAAAATTAAAAAACATCATCCAGGTTTCATTTCAAGACGAAACGGGTCAGGACAGGCCGAAAAATAGAGAACAAAAAAAACTTCCTTCTTATCCGTTCGAACCCGACCCGAGTTAGAAAATTCAAAAAATAAATGCAAAAAAATTTTAAAAATTAAAAAACATCATCCAGCCTTCATTTCTTGACAAAACAGGTCAGGACAAGCGGAAAAATCGAGAACAAAAAAAATTTCCTTCCTATCCGTTCGAACCCGACACGAGTTAGAAAATTCAAAAATAAATGTAAAAAAAATCTAAAAATTAAAAAAACATCATCCAGGGTTCATTTCAAGACCATACGGGCCAGGATAGGTCGAAAAATAGAGAACAAAAATAATTTCCTTCCTACCCGTTCGAACCCGGCCCGAGTTAGAAAATTCGAAAATAAATGAAAAAAAATTTTAAAAATTGAAAAGCATCATCCAAGCTTCATTCCAAGACGAAACGGGTCAGGACAGGCCTAAAATAGAGAAGAAAAAAAATTTCTTCTTATCCGTTCGAACCCGACCCGAGTTAGAAATTCAAAAAATAAATGCAAAAAAATTTTAAAAATTAAAAAACATCATCCAGGCGTCATTTCTTCACAAAACAGGTCAGGACAAGCCGAAAAATCGGTGAACAAAAAAAATTTCCTTCCTATCCGTACAAACCCGATACGAGTTAGAAAATTCAAAAATAAATGCAAAAAAAGCTAAAAATTACAAAAAAATCATCCAGGGTTCATTTCAAGACCATACGGGCCAGGGTAGGCCGAAAAATATAGAACAAAAATAATTTCTTCCTACCCGTTGAACCCGACACAAGTTAGAAAATTCGAAAATAAATGCAAAAAAATTTAAAAAAATTAAAAAACTCATCCAGGCTTCATTTCATGACGAAACGGGTCAGGACAGGCCGAAAAATTGAGAACAAAAATAATTTCCTTCCTATCTGTTCGAACCCGGCCCGAGTTAGAAAATTCGAAAATAAATGCCAAAAAATTTTAAAAGTTAAAAAACATCATCCGGGCTTCATTTCAAGACGAAACGGGTCAGGACAGGCCTAAAAATTGAGAACAAAAATAATTTCCTTCCTATCCGTTCGAACCCGACCTGAGTTAGAAAATTAAAAAAAAATGGAAAATAATTTTAAAAACTAAAAAACATCATCCAGGCTTCATTCAAGACGAAACGGGTCAGGACGGACCGAAAAATTGAGAACAAAAATAATTTCCTTCCTCTCCGTTCGAACCTGACCCGAGCTAGAAAATTCAAAAAATAAATGCAAAAAAATTCTAAAAATTAAAAAATATCATCCAGGGTTCATTTCAAGACCATACGGGCCAGGATAGGCCGAAAAATAGAGAACAAAAATAATTTCCTTCCTCCCCGCTCGAACCCAGCCCGAGTCAGAAAATTCGAAAATAAATGCAAAAAAATTTTAAAAATTACAAAGCATCATCCAGGCTTCATTTGAAGACGAAACGGGTCAGGACAGGCCGAAAAATAGAGAAGAAAAAAAATTTCCTTCTTATCCTTTCGAACCCGACCCGAGTTAGAAAATTCAAAAATAAATGCAAAAAAAAATCTAAAAATTAAAAAAACATCATTCAGGGTTCATTTCAAGGCCATACGGGCCAGGATAGGCTGAAAAATTGAGAACAAAAATAATTTCCTTCCTACCCGTTCGAACCCAACCCGAGTTAGAAAATTCGAAAATAAATGCAAAAAAAATTTAAAAATTAAAAAACATCATCCAGGCTTCATTTCAAGACGAAACGGGTCAGGATAGGCCAAAAAATTGAGAACAAAAATAATTTCCTTCATATCCGTTCGAACCCGGCCCGAGTTAGAAAATTCGAAAATAAATGCAAAAAAATTTTAAAAATTAAAAAATATCATCCAGGTTTCATTTCAAGACGAAACGGGTCAGGACAGGCCGAAAAATAGAGACCAAAAAAAACTTCCTACTTATCCGTTCGAACCCGGCCCGAGTTAAAAAATTCGAAAATAAATGCAAAAAAATTTTAAAAATTAAAAAACGTCATGCAGGCTTCATTTCAAGATGAAACGGGTCAGGACAGGCCGAAAAATGAAGAACGAAAAAACTTTCCTTCCTATCCGTTCAAACCCGACACGAGTTAGAAAATTCAAAAATAAATGCAAACAAATTCTAAAAATTAAAAAACATCATCCAGGGTTCATTTCAAGACCGTACGGGCCAGGATAGGCCGGAAAATAGAGAACAAAAATAATTTCCTTCCAACCCGTACGAACCCGGCCTGAGTTAGAAAATACGAAAACAAATGCAAAAAAATTTTAAAAATTAAAAAACATCATCCTGGTTTCATTTCAAGACGAAACGGGTCAGGACAGGCCGAAAAATTTAGAACAAAAATAATTTCCTTCCTATCTGTTCGAACCCGGCCCGAGTTAGAAAATTCGAAAATAAATGCCAAAAAATTTTAAAAGTTAAAAAACATCATCCAGGCTTCATTTCAAGACGAAACGGGTCAGGACAGGCCTAAAAATTGAGAACAAAAATAATTTCCTTCCTATCCGTTCGAATCCGACCTGAGTTAGAAAATTAAAAAAAAATGCAAAATAATTTTAAAAACTAAAAAACATCATCCAGGCTTCATTCAAGACGAAACGGGTCAGGACGGACTGAAAAATTGAGAACAAAAATAATTTCCTTCCTATCCGTTCGAACCCGACCCGAGCTAGAAAATTCAAAAAATAAATGCAAAAAAATTCTAAAAAATAAAAAACATCATCCAGGGTTCATTTCAAGACCATACGGGCCAGGATAGGCCGAAAAATAGAGAACAAAAATAATTTCCTTCCTACCCGCTCGAACCCAGCCCGAGTCAGAAAATTCGAAAATAAAGGCAAAAAAATATTAAAAATTAAAAAGCATCATCCAGGCTTCATTTGAAGACGAAACGGGTCAGGACAGGCCGAAAAATAGAGAAGAAAAAAAATTTCCTTCTTATCCGTTCGAACCCGACCCGAGTTAGAAAATTCAAAAATAAATGCAAAAAAAAATCTAAAAATTAAAAAAACATCATTCAGGGTTCATTTCAAGGCCATACGGGCCAGGATAGGCCAAAAAATTGAGAACAAAAATAATTTCCTTACTACCCGTTCGAACCCAACCCGAGTTAGAAAATTCGAAAATAAATGCAAAAAAAATTTAAAAATTAAAAAACATCATCCAGGCTTCATTTCAAGACGAAACGGGTCAGGATAGGCCAAAAAATTGAGAACAAAAATAATTTCCTTCATATCCGTTCGAACCCGACCCGAGATAGAAAATTCGAAAATAAATGCAAAAAAATTTTAAAAATTAAAGGCGATACGGGTCAGCACAGGCCGAAAAATCGGGAACAAAAAAAATTTCCTAACTATCCTTTCGAACCCGACACGAGTTGGAAAATTCAAAAAATAAATACAAAAAAATTTTAAAAATTCAAAAACATCATCCAGGCTTCATTTCAAGACGAAACGGGTCAGGACAGGGTGAAAAATCGAGAACAAAAAAAATTTCCATCCAATCCGTTCGAACCCGACACGAGTCAGAAACTTCAAAAATAAATGCAAAAAAAAAATCTAAAAATTAAAAAAACATCATCCAGGGTTCATTTCAAGGCCATACGGGCCAGGATGGGCCGAAAAATAGAGAACAGAAATAATTTCCTTCCTACCCGTTCGAACCCAGCCCGAGTTAGAAAATTCGAAAATAAATGCAAAAAAAATTTTAAAATTAAAAAATATCATCCAGGCTTCATTTCAAGACGAAACGGGTCAGGATAGGCCAAAAATTGAGAACCAAAAAAATTTCCTTCCTATCCGTTCGAACCCGGCCCGAGTTAGAAAATTCGAAAATAAATGCAAAAAAATTTTAAAAATTAAAAAACATCATCCAGGCTTCATTTCAAGACGAAACGGGTCAGGACAGGCCTAAAAATTGAGAACAAAAATAATTTCCTTCCTATCCGTTCAAACCCGACCCGAGTTAGAAAATTGAAAAAAAATGCAAAATAATTTTAAAAATTAAAAAACATCATCCAGGCTTCATTTCAAGACGAAACGGGTTAGGACCAGCCGAAAAATCGAGAGCAAAAAAAATTTCCTTCCTATCTGTTCAAACCCGACACGAGTTAGAAAATTCAAAAATAAATGCAAAAAAATTCTAAAAATTAAAAAACATCATCCTAGGTTCATTTCAAGACCGTACGGGCCAGGATAGGCCGAAAAATAGAGAACAAAAATAATTTCCTTCCAACCCGTTCGAACCCGGCCTGAGTTAGAAAATTCGAAAACAAATGCAAAAAAATTTTAAAAATTAAAAAACATCATCCAGGTTTCATTTCAAGACGAAAAGGGTCAGGACAGGCCGAAAAATAGAGAACAAAAAAAACTTCCTTCTTATCCGTTCGAACCCGACCCGAGTTAGAAAATTCAAAAAATAAATGCAAAAAAATTTTAAAAATTAAAAAACATCATCCAGCCTTCATTTCTTGACAAAACAGGTCAGGACAAGCGGAAAAATCGAGAACAAAAAAAATTTCCTTCCTATCTGTTCGAACCCGACACGAGTTAGAAAATTCAAAAATAAATGTAAAAAAAATCTAAAAATTAAAAAAACATCATCCAGGGTTCATTTCAAGACCATACGGGCCAGGATAGGTCGAAAAATAGAGAACAAAAATAATTTCCTTCCTACCCGTTCGAACCCGGCCCGAGTTAGAAAATTCGAAAATAAATGAAAAAAAATTTTAAAAATTGAAAAGCATCATCCAAGCTTCATTCCAAGACGAAACGGGTCAGGACAGGCCGTAAAATAGAGAAGAAAAAAAATTTCGTTCTTATCCGTTCGAACCCGACCCGAGTTAGAAAATTCAAAAAATAAATGCAAAAAAATTTTAAAAATTAAAAAACATCATCCAGGCGTCATTTCTTCACAAAACAGGTCAGGACAAGCCGAAAAATCGTGAACAAAAAAAATTTCCTTCCTATCCGTACAAACCCGATACGAGTTAGAAAATTCAAAAATAAATGCAAAAAAAGCTAAAAATTACAAAAAAATCATCCAGGGTTCATTTCAAGACCATACGGGCCAGGGTAGGCCGAAAAATATAGAACAAAAATAATTTCTTTCCTACCCGTTGAACCCAACACAAGTTAGAAAATTCGAAAATAAATGCAAAAAAATTTAAAAAATTAAAAAACTTCATCCAGGCTTCATTTCATGACGAAACGGGTCAGGACAGGCCGAAAAATTGAGAACAAAAATAATTTCCTTCCTATCTGTTCGAACCCGGCCCGAGTTAGAAAATTCGAAAATAAATGCCAAAAAATTTTAAAAGTTAAAAAACATCATCCGGGCTTCATTTCAAGACGAAACGGGTCAGGACAGGCCTAAAAATTGAGAACAAAAATAATTTCCTTCCTATCCGTTCGAACCCGACCTGAGTTAGAAAATTAAAAAAAAATGGAAAATAATTTTAAAAACTAAAAAACATCATCCAGGCTTCATTCAAGACGAAACGTGTCAGGACGGACCGAAAAATTGAGAACAAAAATAATTTCCTTCCTATCCGTTCGAACCTGACCCGAGCTAGAAAATTCAAAAAATAAATGCAAAAAAATTCTAAAAATTAAAAAATATCATCCAGGGTTCATTTCAAGACCATACGGGCCAGGATAGGCCGAAAAATAGAGAACAAAAATAATTTCCTTCGTCCCCGCTCGAACCCAGCCCGAGTCAGAAAATTCGAAAATAAATGCAAAAAAATTTAAAAAATTACAAAGCATCATCCAGGCTTCATTTGAAGACGAAACGGGTCAGGACAGGCCGAAAAATAGAAAAGAAAAAAAATTTCCTTCTTATCCTTTCGAACCCGACCCGAGTTAGAAAATTCAAAAATAAATGCAAAAAAAAATCTAAAAATTAAAAAAACATCATTCAGGGTTCATTTCAAGGCCATACGGGCCAGGATAGGCCGAAAAATTGAGAACAAAAATAATTTCCTTCCTACCCGTTCGAACCCAACCCGAGTTAGAAAATTCGAAAATAAATGCAAAAAAAATTTAAAAATTAAAAAACATCATCCAGGCTTCATTTCAAGACGAAACGGGTCAGGATAGGCCAAAAAATTGAGAACAAAAATAATTTCCTTCATATCCGTTCGAACCCGGCCCGAGTTAGAAAATTCGAAAATAAATGCAAAAAAATTTTAAAAATTAAAAAATATCATCCAGGTTTCATTTCAAGACGAAACGGGTCAGGACAGGCCGAAAAATAGAGACCAAAAAAAACTTCCTACTTATCCGTTCGAACCCGGCCCGAGTTAAAAAATTCGAAAATAAATGCAAAAAAAATTTTAAAAATAAAAAAACGTCATGCAGCTTCATTTCAAGATGGAAACGGGTCAGGACAAGGCCGAAAAAATGAAGAACGAAAAAAACTTTCCTTCCTATCCGTTCAAAACCCGACACGAGTTAGAAAAATTCAAAATAAATGCAAACAATTCTAATAAATTAAAAAACATCATCCAGGTTTCTTTCAAGACCGTAGGGCCAGGACTAGGCCCGGGAAAATAGGAAGAAAACAAAATTATTTCCTTCAACCCGTACGAAAACCGGCCGAGTTAAGAAATACGGAAAACAATGCAAAAAATTTTAAAATTAAAAAACATCATCCTTGGTTTCATTTCAAGACGAAACGGATCAGGACAGGCCGAAAAATAGAGAACAAAAATAATTTCCTTCCTATCCGTTCGAACCAGACCCGAGTTAGAAAATTCAAAAATAAATGCAAAAAAATTTTAAAAATTAAAAAACATCATCCAGACTTCATTTCAAGACGAAACGGGCAAGGACAGACCGAAAAAAAAGAAGACAAAAAGAATTTCCTTCTTATCCGTTCGAACCAGACCCGAGTTAGAAAATTAAAAAAAAAAATGCAAAAAAATTTTAAAAACTAAAAAAACATCATTCCAGGCTTCAGTCAAGACGAAACGGGTGTCAGGACGGACTGAAAAATTGAAACAAAAATATTTCCTTCCTATCCGTTCCGGAACCCGACCCGAGCTAGGAAAATTCAAAAATTAAATGCAAAAAAATTTCTTTAAAAATAAAAAACTCATCCAGGGTTCATTTCAAGACCTACGGCCAGATAGGCGAAAAATAGAGAACAAAAATAATTTCACTTCCTAACCCGCTCGAACCCAGCCGATGTCAGAAATTCGAAAAATAAGGCAAAAAATATATTAAAATTAAAAAGCATCAATTCCAGGCTTCATTTGAAGACGAACGGGTCAGGACAGGCCGAAAATAGAGAAGAAAAAAAATTTCCTTCTTATCCGGTTCGAACCCGACCCGAGTTAGAAAATTCAAAAATAAAAGCAAAAAAAAATCTAAAAATTAAAAAAACATCATTCAGGGTTCATTTCAAGGCCATACGGGCCAGGATAGGCCAAAAAATTGAGAACAAAAATAATTTCCTTACTACCCGTTCGAACCCAACCCGAGTTAGAAAATTCGAAAATAAATGCAAAAAAAATTTAAAAATTAAAAAACATCATCCAGGCTTCATTTCAAGACGAAACGGGTCAGGATAGGCCAAAAAATTGAGAACAAAAATAATTTCCTTCATATCCGTTCGAACCCGACCCGAGATAGAAAATTCGAAAATAAATGCAAAAAAATTTTAAAAATTAAAGGCGATACGGGTCAGCACAGGCCGAAAAATCGGGAACAAAAAAAATTTCCTAACTATCCTTTCGAACCCGACACGAGTTGGAAAATTCAAAAAATAAATACAAAAAAATTTTAAAAATTCAAAAACATCATCCAGGCTTCATTTCAAGACGAAACGGGTCAGGACAGGGTGAAAAATCGAGAACAAAAAAAATTTCCATCCAATCCGTTCGAACCCGACACGAGTCAGAAACTTCAAAAATAAATGCAAAAAAAAAATCTAAAAATTAAAAAAACATCATCCAGGGTTCATTTCAAGGCCATACGGGCCAGGATGGGCCGAAAAATAGAGAACAGAAATAATTTCCTTCCTACCCGTTCGAACCCAGCCCGAGTTAGAAAATTCGAAAATAAATGCAAAAAAAATTTTAAAATTAAAAAATATCATCCAGGCTTCATTTCAAGACGAAACGGGTCAGGATAGGCCAAAAAATTGAGAACAAAAATAATTTCCTTCCTATCCGTTCGAACCCGGCCCGAGTTAGAAAATTTCGAAAATAAAATGCAAAAAAATTTAAAAATTAAAAAACATCAATCCAGGCTTCATTTCAAGACGAAACGGTCAGGACACGGCACTAAAAATTGAGAACAAAAATAATTTCCTTTCCTATCCGTTCAAACCCGACCCGAGTTAGAAAAATTGAAAAAAAATTGCAAAATAATTTTTAAAAAATTAAAAAACATTCATCCAGGCTTCATTTCAAGACGAACGGGTCAGGGGACCGGGTCTGAAAAATCGAGAGCAAAAAAAATTCTCCTATCCGTTCAAACCCGACACGAGTTAGAAATTCAAAAAATAAATTGCAAAAAAATTTCTAAAAATTAAAAAACATTCATCCTAGGTTCATTTCAAGACCGTACGGGCCAGGATGGCCGAAAAATAGAGAACAAAAATAATTTTCCTTCCAACCCGTTCAACAAAACCGGCCTGGTGAGAAAATTCGAAAACAAATGCAAAAAAATTTTAAAAATTAAAAAAACATCATTTCCAGGTTTCATTTCAAGACGAAACGGGTCAGGACAGGCCGAAATAGAAGGAGAAACAAAAAAAAACTTTCCTTCTTATCCCGGTCGAACCCGACCCGAGTTAGAAAATTCAAAAAATAAATGGCAAAAAATTTTAAAAATTTAAAAAAAACATCATCCAGCCTTCATTCATGACAAACAGTGGTCAGGACAAGCGGAAAAAAAAATCGAGAACCAAAAAAATTTCTATCTGTTCGAACCCGACACGAGTTAGAAAATTCAAAAATAAATGGAAAAAAAATCTAAAAATTAAAAAAACATCATCCAGGGTTCATTTCAAGACCATACGGGCCAGGATAGGTCGAAAAATAGAGAACAAAAATAATTTCCTTCCTACCCGTTCGAACCCGGCCCGAGTTAGAAAATTCGAAAATAAATGAAAAAAAATTTTAAAAATTGAAAAGCATCATCCAAGCTTCATTCCAAGACGAAACGGGTCAGGACAGGCCGTAAAATAGAGAAGAAAAAAAATTTCCTTCTTATCCGTTCGAACCCGACCCGAGTTAGAAAATTCAAAAAATAAATGCAAAAAAATTTTAAAAATTAAAAAACATCATCCAGGCGTCATTTCTTCACAAAACAGGTCAGGACAAGCCGAAAAATTGTGAACAAAAAAAATTTCCTTCCTATCCGTACAAACCCGATACGAGTTAGAAAATTCAAAAATAAATGCAAAAAAAGCTAAAAATTACAAAAAAATCATCCAGGGTTCATTTCAAGACCATATGGGCCAGGGTAGGCCGAAAAATATAGAACAAAAATAATTTCTTTCCTACCCGTTGAACCCGACACAAGTTAGAAAATTCGAAAATAAATGCAAAAAAATTTAAAAAATTAAAAAACTTCATCCAGGCTTCATTTCAAGACGAAACGGGTCAGGACAGGCCGAAAAATTGAGAACAAAAATAATTTCCTTCCTATCTGTTCGAACCCGGCCCGAGTTAGAAAATTCGAAAATAAATGCCAAAAAATTTTAAAAGTTAAAAAACATCATCCGGGCTTCATTTCAAGACGAAACGGGTCAGGACAGGCCTAAAAATTGAGAACAAAAATAATTTCCTTCCTATCCGTTCGAACCCGACCTGAGTTAGAAAATTAAAAAAAAATGGAAAATAATTTTAAAAACTAAAAAACATCATCCAGGCTTCATTCAAGACGAAACGGGTCAGGACGGACCGAAAAATTGAGAACAAAAATAATTTCCTTCCTCTCCGTTCGAACCTGACCCGAGCTAGAAAATTCAAAAAATAAATGCAAAAAAATTCTAAAAATTAAAAAATATCATCCAGGGTTCATTTCAAGACCATACGGGCCAGGATAGGCCGAAAAATAGAGAACAAAAATAATTTCCTTCCTCCCCGCTCGAACCCAGCCCGAGTCAGAAAATTCGAAAATAAATGCAAAAAAATTTTAAAAATTACAAAGCATCATCCAGGCTTCATTTGAAGACGAAACGGGTCAGGACCGGCCGAAAAATAGAGAAGAAAAAAAATTTCCTTCTTATCCTTTCGAACCCGACCCGAGTTAGAAAATTCAAAAATAAATGCAAAAAAAAATCAAAAAATTAAAAAAACATCATTCAGGGTTCATTTCAAGGCCATACGGGCCAGGATAGGCCGAAAAATTGAGAACAAAAATAATTTCCTTCCTACTCGTTCGAACCCAACCCGAGTTAGAAAATTCGAAAATAAATGCAAAAAAAATTTAAAAATTAAAAAACATCATCCAGGCTTCATTTCAAGACGAAACGGGTCAGGATAGACCAAAAAATTGAGAACAAAAATAATTTCCTTCATATCCGTTCGAACCCGGCCCGAGTTAGAAAATTCGAAAATAAATGCAAAAAAATTTTAAAAATCAAAAAACATCATCCAGGTTTCATTTCAAGACGAAACGGGTCAGGACAGGCCGAAAAATAGAGAACAAAAAAAACTTCCTACTTATCCGTTCGAACCCGGCCCGAGTAAAAAAATTCGAAAATAAATGCAAAAAAATTTTAAAAATTAAAAAACGTCATCCAGGCTTCATTTCAAGATGAAACGGGTCAGGACAGGCCGAAAAATGAAGAACGAAAAAACTTTCCTTCCTATCCGTTCAAACCCGACACGAGTTAGAAAATTCAAAAATAAATGCAAACAAATTCTAAAAATTAAAAAACATCATCCAGGGTTCATTTCAAGACCGTACGGGCCAGGATAGGCCGAAAAATAGAGAACAAAAATAATTTCCTTCCAACCCGTTCGAACCCGGCCTGAGTTAGAAAATACGAAAACAAATGCAAAAAAATTTTAAAAATTAAAAAACATCATTCAGGTTTCATTTCAAGACGAAACGGGTTAGGACAGGCCGAAAAATTTAGAACAAAAATAATTTCCTTCCTATCCGTTCAAGCCCGACCCGAGCCAGAAAATTAAAAAAAAATGCAAAATAATTTTAAAAATAAAAAAACATCATCCAGGCTTCATTTAAAGACGAAATGGGCCAAACGGGCCAAAAAATTGAGAACAACAATAAATTCCTTCCTAACCGTTCGAACCCGGCCCGAGTTAGAAAATTCGAAAATAAATGCAAAAAAATTTTAAAAATTAAAAAACGTCATCCAGGCTTCATTTCAAGACGAAGCGGGTCAGGACAGGCCTAAAAATTGAGAACAAAAAGAATTTCCTTCTTATCTGTTCGAACCCGACCCGGGTTAGAAAATTGAAAAAAAAATGCAAAATAATTTTAAAAATTAAAAAACATCACCCAGGTTTCATTTCAAGACGAAACGGGTCAGGAAAGGCCGAAAAATCGAGAACAAAAAAAATTTCCTTCCTATCCGTTCGAACCCGACACGAGTTAGAAAATTCAAAAATAAATGCAAAAAAAATCTAAAAATTAAAAAAACATCATCCAGGGTTCATTTCAAGGCCATACGGGCCAGGATAGGCCGAAAAATAGAGAACAAAAATAATTTCCTTCCTACCCGTTCGAACCCAGCCCGAGTAGAAAATTCGAAAATAAATGCAAAAAAAAATTTAAAAAAAAAACATCATCCAGGCTTCATTTCAAGACGAAACGGGTCAGGATAGGCCAAAAAGATTGAGGAAAAAAAATCTTTCCTTCCTACCGGTCGAACCCGGCCCGAGTTAGGAAAATTCGAAAATAAATCAAAAAAAATTTAAAAAATTAAAAACATATCAAGGCTTCATTTCAAGACGAAACGGGTTCAGGACAGGCCTAAAAATTGAGAAAGCAAAAATAATTTCCTTTCCTATTCCGTTCGAACCCGACCCGAGTAGAGAAATTGAAAAAAAATGCAAAATAATTTTAAAAATTAAAAAACATCATCCAGGCTTCATTTCAAGACGAAACGGGTCAGGACAGGCCGAAATATCGAGAACGAAAAAAATTTCCTTCCTATCCGTTCAAGCCCGACACGAGTTAGAAAATTCAAAAATAAATGCAAAAAAATTCTAAAAATTAAAAAACATCATCCAGGGTTCATTTCAAGACCGTACGGGCCAGGATAGGCCTAAAAATAGAGAACAAAAATAAAAATAATTTCCCTCCTACCCGTTCGAACCCAACCCGAGTTAGAAAATTCGAAAATAAATGCAAAAAAAATTTAAAAATTTAAAAACATCATCCAGGCTTCATTTCAAGACGAAAAGGGTCAGGAAGGGCCAAAAAATTGAGAACAAAAATAATTTCCTTCATATCCATTCGAACGCGGCCCGAGTTAGAAAATTCGAAAATAAATGCAAAAAAATTTTAAAAATTAAAAAACACCATCCAGGCTTCATTTCAAGACGAAACGGGTCAGGACAGGCCTAAAAATTGAGAACAAAAATAATTTCCTTCCTATCCATTCGAACCCGACCCGAGTTAGAAAATTGAAAAAAAATGCAAAATAATTTTAAAAATTAAAAAACATCATCCAGGCTTCATTTCAAGACGAAACGGGTCAGGACAGGCCGAAATATCGAGAACGAAAAAAATTTCCTTCCTATCCGTTCAAGCCCGACACGAGTTAGAAAATTCAAAAATAAATGCAAAAAAATTCTAAAAATTAAAAAACATCATCCAGGGTTCATTTCAAGACCGTACGGGCCAGGATAGGCCTAAAAATAGAGAACAAAAATAATTTCATCACAACCCGTTCGAACCCGGCCTGAGTTAGAAAATTCGAAAACAAATGCAAAAAAATTTTAAAAATTAAAAAACATCATCCAGGTTTCATTTCAAGACGAAACGGGTCAGGACAGGCCGAAAAATAGAGAACAAAAAAAACTTCCTACTTATCCGTTCGAACCCGGCCCGAGTTAAAAAATTCGAAAATAAATGCAAAAAAATTTTAAAAATTAAAAAACGTCATCCTGGCTTCATTTCAAGATGAAACGGGTCAGGACAGGCCGAAAAATGAAGAACGAAAAAACTTTCCTTCCTATCCGTTCAAACCCGACACGAGTTAGAAAATTCAAAAATAAATGCAAACAAATTCAAAAAATTAAAAAACATCATCCAGGGTTCATTTCAAGACCGTACGGGCCAGGATAGGCCGAAAAATAGAGAATAAAAATAATTTCCTTCCAACCCGTTCGAACCCGGCCTGAGTTAGAAAATACGAAAACAAATGCAAAAAAATTTTAAAAATTAAAAAACATCATCCAGGTTTCATTTCAAGACGAAACGGGTCAGGACAGGCCGAAAAATTTAGAACAAAAATAATTTCCTTCCTATCCGTTCAAGCCCGACCCGAGCCAGAAAATTAAAAAAAAATGTAAAATAATTTTAGAAATAAAAAAACATCATCCAGGCTTCATTTAAAGACGAAACGGGCCAAACGGGCCAAAAAATTGAGAACAAAAATAAATTCCTTCCTAACCGTTCGAACCCGGCCCGAGTTAGAAAATTCGAAAATAAATCCAAAAAAATTTTAAAAATTACAAAACGTCATCCAGGCTTCATTTCAAGACGAAGCGGGTCAGGACAGGCCTAAAAATTGAGAACAAAAATAATTTCCTTCCTATCTGTTCGAACCCGACCTGAGTTAGAAAATTGAAAAAAAAATGCAAAATAATTTTAAAAATTAAAAAACATCACCCAGGTTACATTTAAAGACGAAACGGGTCAGGAAAGGCCGAAAAATCGAGAACAAAAAAAATTTCCTTCCTATCCGTTCGAACCCGACACGAGTTAGAAAATTCAAAAATAAATGCAAAAAAATTCTAAAAATAAAAAAACATCATCCAGGGTTCATTTCAAGGCCATACGGGCCAGGATAGGCCGAAAAATAGAGAACAAAAATAATTTCCTTCCTACCCGTTCGAACCCAGCCCGAGTTAGAAAATTCGAAAATAAATGCAAAAAAAATTTAAAAATTAAAAAACATCATCCAGGCTTCATTTCAAGACGAAACGGGTCAGGATAGGCCAAAAAATTGAGAAAAAAAATAATTTCCTTCCTATCCGTTCGAACCCGGCCCGAGTTAGAAAATTCGAAAATAAATGGAAAAAAATTTTAAAAATTAAAAAACATCATCCAGGCTTCATTTCAAGACGAAACGGGTCAGGACAGGCCTAAAAATTGAGAGCAAAAATAATTTCCTTCCTATCCGTTCGAACCCGACCCGAGTTAGAAAATTGAAAAAAAATGCAAAATAATTTTAAAAATTAAAAAACATCATCCAGGCTTCATTTCAAGACGAAACGGGTCAGGACAGCCCGAAAAATCGAGAACGAAAAAAATTTCATTCCTATCCGTTCAAACCCGACACGAGTTAGAAAATTCAAAAATAAATGCAAAAAAAATCTAAAAATTAATAAAACATCATCCAGGGTTCATTTCAAGGCCATACGGGCCAGGATAGGCCGAAAAATAGAGAACAAAAATAATTTCCTTCCTACCGTTAGAACCCAGCCCGAGTTAGAAAATTTGAAAATAAATGCAAAAAAAATTTAAAAATTAAAAAGCATCATCCAGGCTTCATTTGAAGACGAAACGGGTCAGGACGGGCCGAAAAATAGAGAAGAAAAAAAATTTCCTTCTTATCCGTTCGAACCCGACCCGAGTTAGAAAATTCAAAAATAAATGCAAAAAAAAATCTAAAAATTAAAAAAACATCATTCAGGGTTCATTTCAAGGCCATACGGGTCAGGATAGGCCGTAAAATTGAGACCAAAAATAATTTCCTTCCTACCCGTTCGAACCCAACCCGAGTTAGAAAATTCGAAAATAAATGCAAAAAAAATTTAAAAATTAAAAAACATCATCCAGGCTTCATTTCAAGACGAAAAGGGTCAGGATGGGCCAAAAAATTGAGAACGAAAATAATTTCCTTCATATCCGTTCGAACCCGGCCCGAGTTAGAAAATTCGAAAATAAATGCAAAAAAATTTTAAAAATTAAAAAACACCGTCCAGGCTTCATTTCAAGACGAAACGGGTCAGGACAGGCCTAAAAATTGAGAACAAAAATAATTTCCTTCCTATCCATTCGAACCCGACCCGAGTTAGAAAATTGAAAAAAAATGCAAAATAATTTTAAAAATTAAAAAACATCATCCAGGCTTCATTTCAAGACGAAACGGGTCAGGACAGGCCGAAATATCGAGAACGAAAAAAATTTCCTTCCTATCCGTTCAAGCCCGACACGTGTTAGAAAATTCAAAAATAAATGCAAAAAAATTCTAAAAATTAAAAAATATCATCCAGGGTTCATTTCAAGACCGTACGGGCCAGCATTGGCCTAAAAATAGAGAACAAAAATAATTTCATTACAACCCGTTCGAACCCGGCCTGAGTTAGAAAATTCGAAAACAAATGCAAAAAAATTTTAAAAATTAAAAAACATCATCCAGGTTTCATTTCAAGACGAAACGGGTCAGGACAGGCCGAAAAATAGAGAACAAAAAAAACTTCCTACTTATCCGTTCGAACCCGGCCCGAGTTAAAAAATTCAAAAATAAATGCAAAAAAATTTTAAAAATTAAAAAACGTCATCCAGGCTTCATTTCAAGATGAAACGGGTCAGGACAGGCCGAAAAAAGAAGAACGAAAAAACTTTCCTTCCTATCCGTTCAAACCCGACACGAGTTAGAAAATTCAAAAATAAATGCAAACAAATTCTAAAACTTAAAAAACATCATCCAGGGTTCATTTCAAGACCGTACGGGCCAGGATAGGCCGAAAAATAGAGAACAAAAATAATTTCCTTCCAACCCGTTCGAACCCGGCCTGAGTTAGAAAATACGAAAACAAATGCAAAAAAAATTTAAAAATTAAAAAACATCATCCAGGCTTCATTTCAAGACGAAACGGGTCAGGATAGGCCAAAAAATTGAGAAAAAAAATAATTTCCTTCCTATCCGTTCGAACCCGGCCCGAGTTAGAAAATTCGAAAATAAATGAAAAAAAATTTTAAAAATTAAAAAACATCATCCAGGCTTCATTTCAAGACGAAACGGGCAGACAGGCCTAAAATGAGAGCTAATAATTTCCTTCCTATCCGTTCGAACCCGACCCGAGTTAGAAAATTGTGAAAAAAATTGCAAAATAATTTTAAAAATTAAAAAAACATCATCCAGGCTTCATTTCAAGACGAAACGGGTCAGGACAGCCCGAAAAATCTGGTGAACGAAAAATAATTTCGATTCCTATCGTTCAAACCCGACACGATTAGAAAATTCAAAAATTAAATGCAAAAACATCATCCAGGGTTCATTTCAAGGCCATACGGGTCAGGATAGGCCGAAAAATTGAGAACAAAAATAATTTCCTTCCTACCCGTTCGAACCCAACCCGAGTTAGAAAATTCGAAAATAAATGCAAAAAAAATTTAAAAATTAAAAAACATCATCCAGGCTTCATTTCAAGACGAAAAGGGTCAGGATGGGCCAAAAAATTGAGAACAAAAATAATTTCCTTCATATCCGTTCGTAACCCGGCCCGAGTTAGAAAATTCGAAAATAAATGCAAAAAAATTTTGAAAATTTAAAAAACACCATCCAGGCTTCATTTCAAGACGAAACGGGTCATGACAGGCCTAAAAATTGAGAACAAAAATAATTTCCTTCCTATCCATTCGAACCCGACCCGAGTTAGAAAATTGAAAAAAAATGCAAAATAATTTTAAAAATTAAAAAACATCATCCAGGCTTCATTTCAAGACGAAACGGGTCAGGACAGGCCGAAATATCGAGAACGAAAAAAATTTCCTTCCTATCCGTTCAAGCCCGACACGAGTTAGAAAATTCAAAAATAAATGCAAAAAAATTCTAAAAATTAAAAAACATCATCCAGGGTTCATTTCAAGACCGTACGGGCCAGGATAGGCCTAAAAATAGAGAACAAAAATAATTTCATTACAACCCGTTCGAACCCGGCCTGAGTTAGAAAATTCGAAAACAAATGCAAAAAAATTTTAAAAATTAAAAAACATCATCCAGGTTTCATTTCAAGACGAAACGGGTCAAGACAGGCCGAAAAATAGAGAACAAAAAAAACTTCCTACTTATCCGTTCGAACCCGGCCCGAGTTAAAAAATTCGAAAATAAATGCAAAAAAATTTTAAAAATTAAAAAACGTCATCCAGGCTTCATTTCAAGATGAAACGGGTCAGGACAGGCCGAAAAATGAAGAACGAAAAAACTTTCCTTCCTATCCGTTTAAACCCGACACGAGTTAGAAAATTCAAAAATAAATGCAAACAAATTCTAAAAATTAAAAAACATCATCCAGGGTTCATTTCAAGACCGTACGGGCCAGGATAGGCCGAAAAATAGAGAACAAAAATAATTTCCTTCCAACCCGTTCGAACCCGGCCTGAGTTAGAAAATACGAAAACAAATGCAAAAAAATTTTAAAAATTAAAAAACATCATTCAGGTTTCATTTCAAGACGAAACGGGTTAGGACAGGCCGAAAAATTTAGAACAAAAATAATTTCCTTCCTATCCGTTCAAGCCCGACCCGAGCCAGAAAATTAAAAAAAAATGCAAAATAATTTTAAAAATAAAAAAACATCATCCAGGCTTCATTTAAAGACGAAATGGGCCAAACGGGCCAAAAAATTGAGAACAAAAATAAATTCCTTCCTAACCGTTCGAACACGGCCCGAGTTAGAAAATTCGAAAATAAATGCAAAAAAATTTTAAAAATTAAAAAACGTCATCCAGGCTTCATTTCAAGACGAAGCGGGTCAGGACAGGCCTAAAAATTGAGAACAAAAAGAATTTCCTTCTTATCTGTTCGAACCCGACCCGAGTTAGAAAATTGAAAAAAAAATGCAAAATAATTTTAAAAATTAAAAAACATCACCCAGGTTTCATTTCAAGACGAAACGGGTCAGGAAAGGCCGAAAAATCGAGAACAAAAAAAATTTCCTTCCTATCCGTTCGAACCCGACACGAGTTAGAAAATTCAAAAATAAATGCAAAAAAAATCTAAAAATTAAAAAAACATCATCCAGGGTTCATTTCAAGGCCATACGGGCCAGGATAGGCCGAAAAATAGAGAACAAAAATAATTTCCTTCCTACCCGTTCAAACACAGCCCGAGTTAGAAAATTCGAAAATAAATGCAAAAAAAATTTAAAAATTAAAAAACATCATCCAGGCTTCATTTCAAGACGAAACGGGTCAGGCTAGGCCAAAAAATTGAGAAGAAAAATAATTTCCTTCCTATCCGTTCGAACCCGGCCCGAGTTAGAAAATTCGAAAATAAATGAAAAAAAATTTTAAAAATTAAAAAACATCATCCAGGCTTCATTTCAAGACGAAACGGGTCAGGACAGGCCTAAAAATTGAGAGCAAAAATAATTTCCTTCCTATCTGTTCGAACCCGACCCGAGTTAGAGAATTGAAAAAAAATGCAAAATAATTTTAAAAATTAAAAAACATCATCCAGGCTTCATTTCAAGACGAAACGGGTCAGGACAGCCCGAAAAATCGAGAACGAAAAAAATTTCAGTCCTATCCGTTCAAACCCGACACGAGTTAGAAAATTCAAAAATAAATGCAAAAAAAATCTAAAAATTAAAAAAACATCATCCAGGGTTCATTTCAAGGCCATACGGGCCAGGATAGGTCGAAAAATAGAGAACAAAAATAATTTCCTTCCTACCGTTAGAACCCAGCCCGAGTTAGAAAATTCGAAAATAAATGCAAAAAAAATTTAAACATTAAAAAACATCATCCAGGCTTCATTTCAAGACGAAACGGGTCAGGATAGGCCAAAAAATTGAGAACAAAAATAATTTCCTTCCTATCCGTTCAAACCCGGCCAGAGTTAGAAAATTCGAAAATAATTGCAAAAAAATTTTAAAAATTAAAAAACATCATCCAGGCTTCATTTCAAGACGAAACGGGTCAGGACAGGCCGAAAAATTGAGAACAAAAATAATTTCCTTCCTATCCGTTTGAACCCGACCCGAGTTAGAAAATGAAAAAAAAAATGGAAATAATTTTAAAAGTTAAAAAACATCATCCAGGCTTCATTTCAAGACCGTACGGGCCAGGATAGGCCGAAAAATAGAAAACAAAAATAATTTCCTTCCGACCCGTTCGAACTCGGCCCGAGTTAGAAAATTCGAAAATAAATGCAAAAAAATTTTAAAAATTAAAAAACATCATCCAGGCTTCATTTCAAGACGAAACGGGTCAGGACAGTCCGAAAAATGCAGAACAAAAATAATTTCCTTCCAACCCGTTCGAACCCGGCCTGACTTAGAAAACTCGAAAACAAATGCAAAAAATTTTAAAAATTAAAAAAGATCATCCTGCTATCATTTCAAGACGAAACGGGTCAGGACAGGCCGAAAAATAGAGAACAAAAAAAACTTCCTTCTTATCCGTTCGAACCCGACCCGAGTTAGAAAATTCAAAAAATAAATGCAAAAAAATTTTAAAAATTAAAAAACATCATCCAGCCTTCATTTCTTGACAAAATAGGTCAGTACAAGCTGAAAAATCGAGAACAAAAAAAATTTTCTTCCTATCCGTTCGAACCCGACACGAGTTAAAAAATTCAAAAGTAAATGCAAAAAAAATCTGAAAATTAAAAAAACATCATCCAGGGTTCATTTCAAGGCCATACGGGCCAGGATAGGCCGAAAAATAGAGAACAAAAATAATTTCCTTCCTACCGTTCGAACCCAGCCCGAGATAGAAAATTCGAAAATAAATACAAAAAAAATTTAAAAATTAAAAAACATTATCCAGGCTTCATTTCAAGACGAAACGAGTCAGGACAGGCCAAAAAATTGAGAACAAAAATAATTTCCTTCCTATCCGTTCAAACTCGGCCAGAGTTAGAAAATTCAATAATAAATGCAAAAAAATTTTAAAAATTAAAAAACATCATCCAGGCTTCATTTCAAGACGAAACGGGTCAGGATAGGCCGAGAAATCGAGAACGAAAAAAATTTCCTTCCTATCCATTCGAACCCGATCCGAGTTAGAAAATTCAAAAACAAATGCAAAAAAATTCTAAAAATTAAAAAACGTCGTCCAGGGTTCATTTCAAGACCATACGAACAAGGATAGGCTGAAAAATAGAGAACAAAAATAATTTCCTTCCTACCTGTTCGAACCCGGCCAGTGTTAGAAAATTCGATAATAAATGCAAAAAAATTTTAAAAATTAAAAAACATCATCCAGGCTTCATTTCAAGACGAACCGGGTTAGGACAAGCCGAAAATATAGAACAAAAATAATTTCCTTCCTATGCGTTCGAACTCGACCCGAGTTAGAAAATTCAAAAAATATATGCAAAAAAAATTTTAAAAATGAAAAAACATCTTCGAGGCTTCATTTCGAGACGAAACGGGTTAGGACAGGCCAAAAAATCAAGAACAAAAAAAATTTCCTTCCTATCCGGTCGAACCCGCCTCGAGTTAGAAAAGTGAAAAATAAATGCAAAAAAATTCTAAATATTAAAAAACATCATCCATGGTTCATTTCAAGACCATACGGGCCAAGATAGGCTGAAAAATAGATAACAAAAATAATTTCCTTCCTACCAGTTCGAACCCGGCCCGAGTTAGAAAATTCTAAAATAAATGCAAAAAAATTTTAAAAATTAAGAAACATCATCCAGGCTTAATTTCAAGACGAAACAGGTCAAGAGAGGCCGAAAAATTGGGAACAAAAATAATTTCCTTCCTATCCGTTCGAACCAGACCCGAGCTAGAAGATTCAAAAAATTAATGCAAAAAATTTTAAAAATTAAAAAACATAATCTAGGCTTCATTTGAAGACGAAACGGGTCAGGACGGGCCGAAAAATTGATAACAAAAATAATTTCCTTCCTATCCGTTTGAACCCGACCCGAGTTAGAAAATTAAAAAAAAATGAAAATAATTTTAAAAATTAAAAAACATCATCCAGGCTTCATTTCAAGACCATACGGGCCAGGGTAGGCCGAAAAATATAGAACAAAAATAATTTCCTTCCTACCCGTTGAACCCGACACAAGTTAGAAATTTCGAAAATAAATGCAAAAAAATTTAAAAAATTAAAAAACATCATCCAGGCTTCATTTCAAGACGAAACTGGTCAGGACAGGCCGAAAAATTGAGAACAAAAATAATTTCCTTCCTATCTGTTCGAACCTGGCCCGAGTTAGAAAATTCGAAAATAAATGCAAAAAAATTTTAAAAGTTAAAAAACATCATCCAGGCTTCATTTCAAGACGACACGGGTCAGGGCAGGCCTAAAAATTGAGAACAAAAATAAATTCCTTCCTATCCGTTCGAACCCGACCTGAGTTAGAAAATTAAAAAAAAATGCAAAATAATTTTAAAAACAAAAAAACATAATCCAGGCTTCATTCAAGACGAAACAGGTCAGGACGGACCGAAAAATTGAGAACAAAAATAATTTCCTTCCTATCCGTTCGAACCCGACCCGAGCTAGAAAATTCAAAAAATAAATGCAAAAAAATTCTAAAAATTAAAAAATATCATCCAGGGTTCATTTCAAGACCATACGGGCCAGGATAGGCCGAAAAAGAGAGAACAAAAATAATTTCCTTCCTACCCGTTCGAACCCAGCCCGAGTCAGAAAATTCGAAAATAAATGCAAAAAAATTTTAAAAATTAAAAAGCATCATCCAAGCTTTATTTGAAGACGAAACGGGTCAGGACAGGCCGAAAAATAAAGAAGAAAAAAAATTTCCTTCTTATCCGTTCGAACTTGACCCGAGTTAGAAAATTCAAAAATAAATGCAAAAAAAAATCTAAAAATTAAAAAAACATCATCCAGGGTTCATTTCAAGGCCATACGGGCCAGGATAGGCCGAAAAATAGAGAACAAAAATAATTTCCTTCTTACCCGTTCGAACCCAGCCCGAGTTAGAAAATTCGAAAATAAATGCAAAAAAAATTTAAAAATTTAAAAACATCATCCAGGCTTCATTTCAAGACGAAACGGGTCAGGATAGGCCAAAAAATCGAGAACAAAAATAATTTCCTTCATATCCATTCGAACCCAGCCCGAGCTAGAAAATTCGAAAATAAATGCAAAAAAATTTTAAAAATTAAAAAACATCACCCAGGCTTCATTTCAAGACGAAACGGATCAGGACAGGCCTAAAAATTGAGAACAAAAATAATTTCCTTCCTATCCATTCGAACCCGACCTGAGTTAGAAAATTGAAAAAAAATGCAAAATAATTTTTAAAATTAAAAAACATCATCCAGGCTTCATTTCAAGACGAAACGGGTCAGGACAGGCCGAAAAATCGAGAACGAAAAAAATTTCCTTCCTATCCGTTCAAGCCCGACACGAGTTAGAAAATTCAAAAATAAATGCAAAAAAATTCTAAGAATTAAAAAACATCATCCAGGGTTCATTTCAAGACCGTACGGGCCAGGATAGGCCTAAAAATAGAGAAAAAAAATAATTTCCTTACAACCCGTTCGAACCCGGCCTGAGTTAGAAAATTCGAAAACAAATGCAAAAAAATTTTAAAAATTAAAAAACATCATCCAGGTTTCATTTCAAGACGAAACGGGTCAGGACAGGCCGAAAAATAGAGAACAGAAAAAACTTCCTTCTTATCCGTTCGAACCCGGCCCGAGTTAGAAAATTCGAAAATAAATGTAAAAAAATTTTAAAAATTAAAAAACGTCATCCAGGCTTCACTTCAAGATGAAACGGGTCAAGACAGGCCGAAAAATCGAGAACGAAAAAACTTTCCTTCCCATCCGTTCAAACCCGACACGAGTTAGAAAATTCAAAAATAAATGCAAACAAATTCTAAAAATTAAAAAACATCATCCAGGGTTCATTTCAAGACCGTACGGGCCAGGATAGGCCGAAAAATAGAGAACAAAAATAATTTCCTTCCAACCAGTTCGAACCCGGCCTGAGTTAGAAAATACGAAAACAAATGCAAAAAAATTTTAAAAACCAAAAAACATCATCCAGGTTTCATTTCAAGACGAAACGGGTCAGGACAGGCCGAAAAATTTAGAACAAAAATAATTTCCTTCCTATCCGTTCGAGCCCGACCCGAGTTAGAAAATTAAAAAAAAAATGCAAAATAATTTTAAAAATAAAAAAAATCATCCAGGCTTCATTTAAAGACGAAACGGGCCGGACAGGCCAAAAAATTGAGAACAAAAATAAATTCCTTCCTAACCGTTCGAACCCGGCCCGAGTTAGAAAATTCGAAAATAAATGCAAAAAAATTTTAAAAATTAAAAAACATCATCCAGGCTTCATTTTCAACGACGAAGCGGGTCAGGAGGCCTAAAAATTGAGAACAAAAATAATTTCTTCACTATCCGTCCGGAACCCGACCCGAGTTAGAAATGAAAAAAAAAATGCAAAATAATTTTAAAAATTAAAAAACATCACCCAGTTTTCATTTCAAGACGGAAACGGGTCAGGAAAGGCCGAAAAACTAGAGAACGAAAAAAATTTCCTGTTCCTATCCGTTCGAGCCCAAACGAGTTAGAAAAATTCAAAAATAAATGCAAAAAAATTCTAAAAAGTAAAAAACATCATCCAGGGTTCATTTCAAGACCATACGGGCCAGGGTAGGCCGAAAAATAGATAACAAAAATAATTTCCTTCCTACCTGGTCGAACCCGGCCCGAGCTACAAAATTCAAAAAATAAATGCAAAAAAATTTTAAAAATTGAAAACAGGATCCAATCTTCTTTTCAAGACGATACGGGTTCGCATAGGCCGAAAAATCGAGAACAAAAAAAATCTCCTTCATATCCTTTCGAACCCGACAGGAGTTAGAAAATTCAAAAAATAAATGCAAAAAAATATTAAAAATTCAAAAATATCGTCCAGGCTTCATTTCAAGACGAAACGGGTCAGGACAGGGTGAAAAATCGAGAACAAAAAAAATTTCCATCCAATCCGTTCGAACCCGACACGAGTCAGAAAATTCAAAAATAAATGCAAAAAAATTCTAAAAATTAAAAAACATCATCCAGGGTTCATTTCAAGACCATACGAGCCAGGATAGGCCGAGAAATAGAGAACAAAAATAATTTCCTTCCTACCCGTTCGAACCCGGCCCTGGTTAGAAAATTCGAAAATAAATGCAAAAAAATTTTAAAAATTAAAAAGCATCATCCAGGCTTCATTTCAAGACGAAACGGGTCAGGACAGGCCAAAAAATTTAGAACAAAAATAATTTCCTTCCTATCCGTTCGAGCCCGACCCGAGTAAGAAAATTAAAAAAAAATGCAAAAAAATTCTAAAAATTAAAAAACATCATCCAGGGTTCATTTCAAGACCGTACGGGCCAGGATAGGCCGAAAAATAGAGAACAAAAATAATTTCCATCCCATCCGTTCATGCCCGACCCGAGTTAGAAAATTAAAAAAAAATGCAAAAAAATTTTAAAAATTAAAAAAAATCATCCAGGGTTCATTTCAAGATCGTACGGGCCAGGATAGGCCGAAAAATAGAGAACAAAAATAATTTCCTTCCTATCCGTTCGAACCCAGTCCGAGTTAGAAAATTCGAAAATAAATGCAAAAAAAATTTAAAAATTAAAAAACATCATCCAGGCTTTATTTCAAGACGAAACGGGTCAGGACAGGCCGAAAAATTGAGAACAAAAATAATTTCCTTCCTATCCGTTTAAACCCGACCCGAGTTAGAAAATTAAAAAAAAAATTAAAATAATTTTAAAAATTAAAAAACATCATCCAGGCTTCATTTCAAGACGAAACGGGTCAGGACAGGCCGAAAAATCGAGAACAAAAAAAATTTCCTTCCTATCCGTTCGAGCCCAACACGAGTTAGAAAATTCAAAAATAAATGCAAAAAAATTCTAAAAAGTAAAAAACATCATCCAGGGTTCATTTCAAGACCATACGGGCCAGGGTATGCCGAAAAATAGATAACAAAAATAATTTCCTTCCTACCTGGTCGAACCCGGCTTGAGTTAGAAAAATCTAAAATAACTGGAAAAAATTTTCAAAAGTTAAAAAACATCATCCAGGCTACATTTCAAGACGAAACGGGTCAGGAGAGGCCGAAAAATTGAGAACAAAAATAATTTCCTTCCTATCCGTTCGAACCCGACCCGAGCTAGAAAATCCAAAAAATAAATGCAAAAAAATTTTAAAAATTGAAAACAGGATCCAATCTTCATGACAAGACGATACGGGTCAGCACAGGCCGAAAAATTGAGAACAAAAAAAATTTCCTTCCTATCCGTTCGAACCCGACACGAGTTAGAAAATTCAAAAATAAATGCAAAAAAAATCTAAAAATTAAATAAACATCATCCAGGGTTCATTTCAAGGCCATACGGGCCAGGATAGGCCGAAAAATAGAGAACAAAAATAATTTCCTTCCTACCCGTTCGAACCCAGCCCGAGTTAGAAAATTCGAAAATAAATGCAAAAAAAAATTAAAAATTAAAAAACATCATCCAGGCTTCATTTCAAGACGAAACGGGTCAGGACAGGCCAAAAAATTGAGAAAAAAAATAATTTCCTTCCTATCCGTTCGAACCCGGCCCGAGTTAGAAAATTCAAAAATAAATGCAAAAAAATTTTAAAAATTAAAAAGCATCATCCAGGCTTCATTTCAAGACGAAACGGGTCAGGACAGGCCTAAAAATTGAGAACAAAAATAATTTCCTTCCTATCCGTTCGAACCCGACCCGAGTTAGAAAATTGAAAAAAAATGCAAAATAATTTTAAAAATTAAAAAACATCATCCAGGCTTCATTTCAAGACGAAACGGGTCAGGACAGGCCGAAAAATCGAGAACGAAAAAAATTTCCTTCCTATCCGTTTGAACCCGACCCGAGCTATAACATTCAAAAAATTAATGCAAAAAAATTTTAAAAATTAAAAAACATCATCTAGGCTTCATTTCAAGACGAAACGGGTCAGGACGGGCCGAAAAATTGAGAACAAAAATAATTTCCTTCCAATCCGTTTCAACCCGACCCGAGTTAGAAAATTAAAAAAAAAAATGAAAATAATTTTAAAAATTAAAAAACATCATCCAGGCTTCATTTAAAGACGAAACGGGCCGGACAGGCCAAAATATTGAGAACAAAAATAATTTCCTTCCTAACCGTTCGAACCCGGCCCGATTTAGAAAATTCAAAAAATAAATGCAAAAAAATTTTAAAAATTCAAAAACATCATCCAGGCTTCATTTCAAGACGAAACGGGTCAGGACAGGGTGAAAAATCGAGAACAAAAAAAATTTCCATCCAATCCGTTCGAACCCGACACGAGTCAGAAAATTCAAAAATAAATGCAAAAAAAATTCTAAAAATTAAAAAACATCATCCAGGGTTCATTTCAAGACCATACGAGCCAAGATAGGCCGAGAAATAGAGAACAAAAATAATTTCCTTCCTACCCGTTCGAACCCGGCCCTGGTTAGAAAATTCGAAAATAAATGCAAAAAAATTTTAAAAATTAAAAAGCATCATCCAGGCTTCATTTCAAGACGAAACGGGTCAGGACAGGCCAAAAAATTTAGAACAAAAATAATTTCCTTCCTATCCGTTCGAGCCCGACCCGAGTAAGAAAATTAAAAAAAAAATGCAAAAAAATTCTAAAAATTAAAAAACATCATCCAGCGTTCATTTCAAGACCGTACGGGCCAGGATAGGCCGAAAAATAGAGAACAAAAATAATTTCCTTCCCATCCGTTCATGCCCGACCCGAGTTAGAAAATTAAAAAAAAATGCAAAAAAATTTTAAAAATTAAAAAAAATCATCCAGGGTTCATTTCAAGATCGTACGGGCCAGGATAGGCCGAAAAATAGAGAACAAAAATAATTTCCTTCCTATCCGTTCGAACCCAGCCCGAGTTAGAAAATTCGAAAATAAATGCAAAAAAAATTTAAAAATTAAAAAACATCATCCAGGCTTTATTTCAAGACGAAACGGGTCAGGACAGGCCGAAAAATTGAGAACAAAAATAATTTCCTTCCTATCCGTTTAAACCCGACCCGAGTTAGAAAATTAAAAAAAAAATTAAAATAATTTTAAAAATTAAAAAACATCATCCAGGCTTCATTTCAAGACGAAACGGGTCAGGACAGGCCGAAAAATCGAGAACAAAAAAAATTTCCTTCCTATCCGTTCGAGCCCAACACGAGTTAGAAAATTCAAAAATAAATGCAAAAAAATTCTAAAAAGTAAAAAACATCATCCAGGGTTCATTTCAAGACCATACGGGCCAGGGTAGGCCGAAAAATAGATAACAAAAATAATTTCCTTCCTACCTGGTCGAACCCGGCTTGAGTTAGAAAAATCTAAAATAACTGGAAAAAATTTTCAAAAGTTAAAAAACATCATCCAGGCTACATTTCAAGACAAAACGGGTCAGGAGAGGCCGAAAAATTGAGAACAAAAATAATTTCCTTCCTATCCGTTCGAACCCGACCCGAGCTAGAAAATTCAAAAAATAAATGCAAAAAAATTTTAAAAATTGAAAACAGGATCCAATCTTCATGACAAGACGATACGGGTCAGCACAGGCCGAAAAATTGAGAACAAAAAAAATTTCCTTCCTATCCGTTCGAACCCGACACGAGTTAGAAAATTCAAAAATAAATGCAAAAAAAAACCAAAAATTAAATAAACATCATCCAGGGTTCATTTCAAGGCCATACGGGCCAGGATAGGCCGAAAAATAGAGAACAAAAATAATTTCCTTCCTACCCGTTCGAACCCAGCCCGAGTTAGAAAATTCGAAAATAAATGCAAAAAAAATTAAAAATTAAAAAACACATCCAGGCTTCATTTCAAGACGAAACGGGTCAGGACAGGCCAAAAATTGAAGAAGATAAAATAATTTCCTTCTATCGCGTTTCGAAAACCCGGCCCGATTTTGAAAATTCAAAAATAAATGCAAAAAATAATTTTAAAATTAAAAAAACATAATCCAGCTTCATGTCAAGACGAACGTCAGACAGGCCTAAAAATTACGAGAACAAAAATAATTTCTTCTATCCGTCGAACCCGACCCGAGTTAGAAAATTTAAAAAAAATGCAAAATAATTTTAAAATTAAAAAACATCATCCAGGCTTCATTTCAAGACGAAACGGGTCAGGACAGGCCGAAAAATCGAGAACGAAAAAAATTTCCTTCCTATCCGTTTGAACCCGACCCGAGCTATAACATTCAAAAAATTAATGCAAAAAAATTTTAAAAATTAAAAAACATCATCTAGGCTTCATTTCAAGACGAAACGGGTCGGGACGGGCCGAAAAATTGAGAACAAAAATAATTTCTTTCCTTCCTATCCGTTTCAACCCGACCCGAGTTAGAAAATTAAAAAAAAAATGAAAATAATTTTAAAAATTAAAAAACATCATCCAGGCTTCATTTAAAGACGAAACGGGCCGGACAGGCCAAAATATTGAGAACAAAAATAATTTCCTTCCTAACCGTTCGAACCCGGCCCGAGTTAGAAAATTCAAAAATAAATGCAAAAAAATTTTAAAAATTAAAAAACATCATCCAGGCTTCATTTCAAGACGAAACGGGTCAGGACAGGCCTAAAAATTGAGTTATCCGTTCGAACCCGACCCGAGTTAGAAAATTGAAAAAAAATGCAAAATAATTTTAAAAATTAAAAAACATCATCCAGGCTTCATTTCAAGACGAAACGGGTCAGGACAGGCCGAAAAATCGGGAACGAAAAAAATTTCCTTCCTATCCGTTCGAACCCAACACGAGTTAGAAAATTCAAAAATAAATGCAAAAAAATTCTAAAAATTAAAAAACATCATCCAGGGTTCATTTCAAGACCATACGGGCCAGGGTAGGCCGAAAAATAGATAACAAAAATAATTTCCTTCCTACCTGGTCGATCTCGGCTTGAGTTAGAAAAATCTAAAATAAATGGAAAAAAATTTCAAAAGTTAAAAAACATCATCCAGGCTTCATTTCAAGACGAAACGGGTCAGGAGAGGCCGAAAAATTGAGAACAAAAATAATTTCCATCCTATCCGTTCGAACCCGACCCGAGCTAGAAAATTCAAAAAATAAATGCAAAAAAATTTTAAAAATTGAAAACAGGATCCAATCTTCATTTCAAGACGATACGGGTCAGCACAGGCCGAAAAATCGAGAACAAAAAAAATTTCCTTCCTATCCTTGCGAACCCGACACGAGTTAGAAAATTCAAAAAATAAATGCAAAAAAATTTTAAAAATTCAAAAACATTATCCAGGGTTCATTTCAAGACCGTACAGGCCAGGATAGGCTGAAAAATAGAGAACAAAAATAATTTCCTTCCAACCCGTTCGAACCCGGCTTGAGTTAGAAAATTAGAAAACAAATGCAAAATAATTTTAAAAATTAAAAAACATCATCCAGCCTTCATTTCTTGACAAAATAGGTCAGGACAAGCAGAAAAATCGAGAACAAAAAAAATTTCCTCCCAACCCGTTCGAACCCGGCCTGTGTAAGAAAATTCGAAAACAAATGCAAAAAAATTTTAAAAATTTAAAAACATCATCCAGGTTTCATTTCGAGACGAAACGGATCAGGACAGGCCGAAAAATTGATAACAAAAATAATTTCCTTCCTATCCGTTTGAACCCGACCCGAGTTAGAAAATTAAATAAAAATGAAAATAATTTTAAAAAGTAAAAAACATCATCCAGGCTTCATTTAAAGACGAAACGGGTCAGGACAGGCCGAAAAATCGAGAACGAAAAAAATTTCCTTCCTATCCGTTCGAACCCAACACGAGTTAGAAAATTCAAAAATAAATGCAAAAAAATTCTAAAAACTAGAAAACATCATCCAGGGTTCATTTCAAGACCACACGGGCCAGGGTAGGCCGAAAAATAGATATCAAAAATAATTTCCTTCCTACCTGATTGAACCCGGCTTGAGTTAGAAAAATCTAAAATAAATGGAAAAAAATTTCAAAAGTTAAAAAACATCATCCAGGCTTCATTTCAAGACGAAACGGGTCCGGAGAGGCCGAAAAATTGAGAACAAAAATAATTTCCTTCCTATCCGTTCGAACCCGACCCGAGCTAGAAAATTCAAAAAATAAATGCAAAAAAATTTTAAAAATTGAAAACAGGATCCAATCTTCATTACAAGACGATACGGATCAGCACAGGACGAAAAATCGAGAACAAAAAAAATTTCCTTCCTATCCGTTCGAACCCGACACGAGTTAGAAAATTCAAAAAATTAATGCAAAAAAATTTTAAAAATTAAAAAACATCATCCAGCCTTCATTTCTTGACAAAATAGGTCAGTACAAGCTGAAAAATCGAGAACAAAAAAAATTTCCTTCCTATCCGTTCGAACCCGACACGAGTTAAAAAATTCAAAAATAAATGCAAAAAAAATCTGAAAATTAAAAAAACATCATCCAGGGTTCATTTCAAGGCCATACGGGCCAGGATAGGCCGAAAAATAGAGAACAAAAATAATTTCCTTCCTACCGTTCGAACCCAGCCCGAGATAGAAAATTTGAAAATAAATACAAAAAAAATTTAAAAATTAAAAAACATTATCCAGGCTTCATTTCAAGACGAAACGAGTCAGGACAGGCCAAAAAATTGAGAACAAAAATAATTTCCTTCCTATCCGTTCAAACTCGGCCAGAGTTAGAAAATTCAAAAATAAATGCAAAAAAATTTTAAAAATTAAAAAACATCATCCAGGCTTCATTTCAAGACGAAACGGGTCAGGATAGGCCGAGAAATCGAGAACGAAAAAAATTTCCTTCCTATCCATTCGAACCCGATCCGAGTTAGAAAATTCAAAAACAAATGCAAAAAAATTCTAAAAATTAAAAAACATCGTCCAGGGTTCATTTCAAGACCATACGAACAAGGATAGGCTGAAAAATAGAGAACAAAAATAATTTCCTTCCTACCTGTTCGAACCCGGCCAGTGTTAGAAAATTCGATAATAAATGCAAAAAAATTTTAAAAATTAAAAAACATCATCCAGGCTTCATTTCAAGACGAACCGGGTTAGGACAAGCCGAAAATATAGAACAAAAATAATTTCCTTCCTATGCGTTCGAACTCGACCCGAGTTAGAAAATTCAAAAAATATATGCAAAAAAAATTTTAAAAATGAAAAAACATCTTCGAGGCTTCATTTCGAGACGAAACGGGTTAGGACAGGCCAAAAAATCAAGAACAAAAAAAATTTCCTTCCTATCCGGTCGAACCCGCCTCGAGTTAGAAAAGTGAAAAATAAATGCAAAAAAATTCTAAATATTAAAAAACATCATCCATGGTTCATTTCAAGACCATACGGGCCAAGATAGGCTGAAAAATAGATAACAAAAATAATTTCCTTCCTACCAGTTCGAACCCGGCCCGAGTTAGAAAATTCTAAAATAAATGCAAAAAAATTTTAAAAATTAAGAAACATCATCCAGGCTTAATTTCAAGACGAAACAGGTCAAGAGAGGCCGAAAAATTGGGAACAAAAATAATTTCCTTCCTATCCGTTCGAACCAGACCCGAGCTAGAAGATTCAAAAAATTAATGCAAAAAATTTTAAAAATTAAAAAACATAATCTAGGCTTCATTTGAAGACGAAACGGGTCAGGACGGGCCGAAAAATTGATAACAAAAATAATTTCCTTCCTATCCGTTTGAACCCGACCCGAGTTAGAAAATTAAAAAAAAATGAAAATAATTTTAAAAATTAAAAAACATCATCCAGGCTTCATTTCAAGACCATACGGGCCAGGGTAGGCCGAAAAATATAGAACAAAAATAATTTCCTTCCTACCCGTTGAACCCGACACAAGTTAGAAATTTCGAAAATAAATGCAAAAAAATTTAAAAAATTAAAAAACATCATCCAGGCTTCATTTCAAGACGAAACTGGTCAGGACAGGCCGAAAAATTGAGAACAAAAATAATTTCCTTCCTATCTGTTCGAACCTGGCCCGAGTTAGAAAATTCGAAAATAAATGCAAAAAAATTTTAAAAGTTAAAAAACATCATCCAGGCTTCATTTCAAGACGACACGGGTCAGGGCAGGCCTAAAAATTGAGAACAAAAATAAATTCCTTCCTATCCGTTCGAACCCGACCTGAGTTAGAAAATTAAAAAAAAATGCAAAATAATTTTAAAAACAAAAAAACATAATCCAGGCTTCATTCAAGACGAAACAGGTCAGGACGGACCGAAAAATTGAGAACAAAAATAATTTCCTTCCTATCCGTTCGAACCCGACCCGAGCTAGAAAATTCAAAAAATAAATGCAAAAAAATTCTAAAAATTAAAAAATATCATCCAGGGTTCATTTCAAGACCATACGGGCCAAGATAGGCCGAAAAATAGAGAACAAAAATAATTTCCTTCCTACCCGTTCGAACCCAGCCCGAGTCAGAAAATTCGAAAATAAATGCAAAAAAATTTTAAAAATTAAAAAGCATCATCCAAGCTTTATTTGAAGACGAAACGGGTCAGGACAGGCCGAAAAATAGAGAAGAAAAAAAATTTCCTTCTTATCCGTTCGAACTCGACCCGAGTTAAAAAATTCAAAAATAAATGCAAAAGAAAATCTAAAAATTAAAAAAACATCATCCAGGGTTCATTTCAAGGCCATACGGGCCAGGATAGGCCGAAAAATAGAGAACAAAAATAATTTCCTTCTTACCCGTTCGAACCCAGCCCGAGTTAGAAAATTCGAAAATAAATGCAAAAAAAATTTAAAAATTTAAAAACATCATCCAGGCTTCATTTCAAGACGAAACGGGTCAGGATAGGCCAAAAAATCGAGAACAAAAATAATTTCCTTCATATCCATTCGAACCCAGCCCGAGTTAGAAAATTCGAAAATAAATGCAAAAAAATTTTAAAAATTAAAAAACATCACCCAGGCTTCATTTCAAGACGAAACGGATCAGGACAGGCCTAAAAATTGAGAACAAAAATAATTTCCTTCCTATCCATTCGAACCCGACCTGAGTTAGAAAATTGAAAAAAAATGCAAAATAATTTTTAAAATTAAAAAACATCATCCAGGCTTCATTTCAAGACGAAACGGGTCAGGACAGGCCGAAAAATCGAGAACGAAAAAAATTTCCTTCCTATCCGTTCAAGCCCGACACGAGTTAGAAAATTCAAAAATAAATGCAAAAAAATTCTAAGAATTAAAAAACATCATCCAGGGTTCATTTCAAGACCGTACGGGCCAGGATAGGCCTAAAAATAGAGAAAAAAAATAATTTCCTTACAACCCGTTCGAACCCGGCCTGAGTTAGAAAATTCGAAAACAAATGCAAAAAAATTTTAAAAATTAAAAAACATCATCCAGGTTTCATTTCAAGACGAAACGGGTCAGGACAGGCCGAAAAATAGAGAACAGAAAAAACTTCCTTCTTATCCGTTCGAACCCGGCCCGAGTTAGAAAATTCGAAAATAAATGTAAAAAAATTTTAAAAATTAAAAAACGTCATCCAGGCTTCACTTCAAGATGAAACGGGTCAAGACAGGCCGAAAAATCGAGAACGAAAAAACTTTCCTTCCCATCCGTTCAAACCCGACACGAGTTAGAAAATTCAAAAATAAATGCAAACAAATTCTAAAAATTAAAAAACATCATCCAGGGTTCATTTCAAGACCGTACGGGCCAGGATAGGCCGAAAAATAGAGAACAAAAATAATTTCCTTCCAACCCGTTCGAACCCGGCCTGAGTTAGAAAATACGAAAACAAATGCAAAAAAATTTTAAAAACTAAAAAACATCATCCAGGTTTCATTTCAAGACGAAACGGGTCAGGACAGGCCGAAATATTTAGAACAAAAATAATTTCCTTCCTATCCGTTCGAGCCCGACCCGAGTTAGAAAATTAAAAAAAAAATGCAAAATAATTTTAAAAATAAAAAAAAATCATCCAGGCTTCATTTAAAGACGAAACGGGCCGGACAGGCCAAAAAATTGAGAAAAAAAATAAATTCCTTCCTAACCGTTCGAACCCGGCCCGAGTTAGAAAATTCGAAAATAAATGCAAAAAAATTTTAAAAATTAAAAAACGTCATCCGGGCTTCATTTCAAGACGAAGCGGGTCAGGACAGGCCTAAAAATTGAGAACAAAAATAATTTCCTTCCTATCCGTCCGAACCCGACCCGAGTTAGAAAATTGAAAAAAAAATGCAAAATAATTTTAAAAATTAAAAAACATCACCCAGGTTTCATTTCAAGACGAAACGGGTCAGGAAAGGCCGAAAAATCGAGAACGAAAAAAATTTCCTTCCTATCCGTTCGAGCCCAACACGAGTTAGAAAATTCAAAAATAAATGCAAAAAAATTCTAAAAAGTAAAAAACATCATCCAGGGTTCATTTCAAGACCATACGGGCCAGGGTAGGCCGAAAAATAGATAACAAAAATAATTTCCTTCCTACCTGGTCGAACCCGGCATGAGTTAGAAAAATCTAAAATAAATGGAAAAAAAATTTCAAAAGTTAAAAAACATCATCCAGGCTTCATTTCAAGACGAAACGGGTCAGGAGAGGCCGAAAAATTGAGAACAAAAATAATTTCCTTCCTATCCGTTCGAACCCGACCCGAGCTACAAAATTCAAAAAATAAATGCAAAAAAATTTTAAAAATTGAAAACAGGATCCAATCTTCTTTTCAAGACGATACGGGTTCGCATAGGCCGAAAAATCGAGAACAAAAAAAATCTCCTTCATATCCTTTCGAATCCGACAGGAGTTAGAAAATTCAAAAAATAAATGCAAAAAAATTTTAAAAATTCAAAAACGTCATCCAGGCTTCATTTCAAGACGAAACGGGTCAGGACAGGGTGAAAAATCGAGAACAAAAAAAATTTCCATCCAATCCGTTCGAACCCGACACGAGTCAGAAAATTCAAAAATAAATGCAAAAAAAATTCTAAAAATTAAAAAACATCATCCAGGGTTCATTTCAAGACCATACGAGCCAAGATAGGCCGAGAAATAGAGAACAAAAATAATTTCCTTCCTACCCGTTCGAACCCGGCCCTGGTTAGAAAATTCGAAAATAAATGCAAAAAAATTTTAAAAATTAAAAAGCATCATCCAGGCTTCATTTCAAGACGAAACGGGTCAGGACAGGCCAAAAAATTTAGAACAAAAATAATTTCCTTCCTATCCGTTCGAGCCCGACCCGAGTAAGAAAATTAAAAAAAAAATGCAAAAAAATTCTAAAAATTAAAAAACATCATCCAGCGTTCATTTCAAGACCGTACGGGCCAGGATAGGCCGAAAAATAGAGAACAAAAATAATTTCCTTCCCATCCGTTCATGCCCGACCCGAGTTAGAAAATTAAAAAAAAATGCAAAAAAATTTTAAAAATTAAAAAAAATCATCCAGGGTTCATTTCAAGATCGTACGGGCCAGGATAGGCCGAAAAATAGAGAACAAAAATAATTTCCTTCCTATCCGTTCGAACCCAGCCCGAGTTAGAAAATTCGAAAATAAATGCAAAAAAAATTTAAAAATTAAAAAACATCATCCAGGCTTTATTTCAAGACGAAACGGGTCAGGACAGGCCGAAAAATTGAGAACAAAAATAATTTCCTTCCTATCCGTTTAAACCCGACCCGAGTTAGAAAATTAAAAAAAAAATTAAAATAATTTTAAAAATTAAAAAACATCATCCAGGCTTCATTTCAAGACGAAACGGGTCAGGACAGGCCGAAAAATCGAGAACAAAAAAAATTTCCTTCCTATCCGTTCGAGCCCAACACGAGTTAGAAAATTCAAAAATAAATGCAAAAAAATTCTAAAAAGTAAAAAACATCATCCAGGGTTCATTTCAAGACCATACGGGCCAGGGTAGGCCGAAAAATAGATAACAAAAATAATTTCCTTCCTACCTGGTCGAACCCGGCTTGAGTTAGAAAAATCTAAAATAACTGGAAAAAATTTTCAAAAGTTAAAAAACATCATCCAGGCTACATTTCAAGACAAAACGGGTCAGGAGAGGCCGAAAAATTGAGAACAAAAATAATTTCCTTCCTATCCGTTCGAACCCGACCCGAGCTAGAAAATTCAAAAAATAAATGCAAAAAAATTTTAAAAATTGAAAACAGGATCCAATCTTCATGACAAGACGATACGGGTCAGCACAGGCCGAAAAATTGAGAACAAAAAAAATTTCCTTCCTATCCGTTCGAACCCGACACGAGTTAGAAAATTCAAAAATAAATGCAAAAAAAATCTAAAAATTAAATAAACATCATCCAGGGTTCATTTCAAGGCCATACGGGCCAGGATAGGCCGAAAAATAGAGAACAAAAATAATTTCCTTCCTACCCGTTCGAACCCAGCCCGAGTTAGAAAATTCGAAAATAAATGCAAAAAAAAATTAAAAATTAAAAAACATCATCCAGGCTTCATTTCAAGACGAAACGGGTCAGGACAGGCCAAAAAATTGAGAAAAAAAATAATTTCCTTCCTATCCGTTCGAACCCGGCCCGAGTTAGAAAATTCAAAAATAAATGCAAAAAAATTTTAAAAATTAAAAAACATCATCCAGGCTTCATTTCAAGACGAAACGGGTCAGGACAGGCCTAAAAATTGAGAACAAAAATAATTTCCTTCCTATCCGTTCGAACCCGACCCGAGTTAGAAAATTGAAAAAAAATGCAAAATAATTTTAAAAATTAAAAAACATCATCCAGGCTTCATTTCAAGACGAAACGGGTCAGGACAGGCCGAAAAATCGAGAACGAAAAAAATTTCCTTCCTATCCGTTTGAACCCGACCCGAGCTATAACATTCAAAAAATTAATGCAAAAAAATTTTAAAAATTAAAAAACATCATCTAGGCTTCATTTCAATACGAAACGGGTCAGGACGGGCCGAAAAATTGAGAACAAAAATAATTTCCTTCCTATCCGTTTCAACCCGACCCGAGTTAGAAAATTAAAAAAAAAATGAAAATAATTTTAAAAATTAAAAAACATCATCCAGGCTTCATTTAAAGACGAAACGGGCCGGACAGGCCAAAAATATTGAGAACAAAAATAATTTCCTTCCTAACCGTTCGAACCCGGCCCGAGTTAGAAAATTCAAAAATAAATGCAAAAAAATTTTAAAAATTAAAAAACATCATCCAGGCTTCATTTCAAGACGAAACGGGTCAGGACAGGCCTAAAAATTGAGAACAAAAATAATTTCCTTCCTATCCGTTCGAACCCGACCCGAGTTAGAAAATTGAAAAAAAATGCAAAATAATTTTAAAAATTAAAAAACATCATCCAGGCTTCATTTCAAGACGAAACGGGTCAGGACAGGCCGAAAAATCGAGAACAAAAAAAATTTCCTTCCTATCCGTTCGAACCCAACACGAGTTAGAAAATTCAAAAATAAATGCAAAAAAATTCTAAAAATTAAAAAACATCATCCAGGGTTCATTTCAAGACCATACGGGCCAGGGTAGGCCGAAAAATAGATAACAAAAATAATTTCCTTCCTACCTGGTCGATCTCGGCTTGAGTTAGAAAAATCTAAAATAAATGGAAAAAAATTTCAAAAGTTAAAAAACATCATCCAGGCTTCATTTCAAGACGAAACGGGTCAGGAGAGGCCGAAAAATTGAGAACAAAAATAATTTCCATCCTATCCGTTCGAACCCGACCCGAGCTAGAAAATTCAAAAAATAATTGCAAAAAAATTTTAAAAATTGAAAACAGGATCCAATCTTCATTTCAAGACGATACGGGTCAGCACAGGCCGAAAAATCGAGAACAAAAAAAATTTCCTTCCTATCCTTGCGAACCCGACACGAGTTAGAAAATTCAAAAATAAATGCAAAAAAATTCTAAAAATTAAAAAACATCATCCAGGGTTCATTTCAAGACCGTACAGGCCAGGATAGGCCGAAAAATAGGGAACAAAAATAATTTCCTTCCAACCCGTTCGAACCCGGCCTGAGTTAGAAAATTAGAAAACAAATGCAAAAAAATTTTAAAAATTAAAAAACATCATCCAGCCTTCATTTCTTGACAAAATAGGTCAGGACAAGCTGAAAAATCGAGAACAAAAAAAATTTCCTTCCAACCCGTTCGAACCCGGCCTGTGTTAGTAAATTCGAAAACAAATGCAAAAAAATTTTAAATATTTAAAAACATCATCCGGGTTTCATTCCAAGACGAAACGGATCAGGACAGGCCGAAAAATTGATAACAAAAATAATTTCCTTCCTATCCGTTTGAACCCGACCCGAGTTAGAAAATTAAAAAAAAATGAAAATAATTTTAAAAATTAAAAAACATCATCAAGGCTTCATTTAAGACGAAACGGGTCAGGACAGGCCGAAAAATCGAGAACGAAAAAAATTTCCTTCCTATCCGTTCGAACCCAACACGAGTTAGAAAATTCAAAAATAAATGCAAAAAAATTCTAAAAACTAGAAAACATCATCCAGGGTTCATTTCAAGACCACACGGGCCAGGGTAGGCCGAAAAATAGATATCAAAAATAATTTCCTTCCTACCTGATTGAACCCGGCTTGAGTTAGAAAAATCTAAAATAAATGGAAAAAAATTTCAAAAGTTAAAAAACATCATCCAGGCTTCATTTCAAGACGAAACGGGTCCGGAGAGGCCGAAAAATTGAGAACAAAAATAATTTCCTTCCTATCCGTTCGAACCCGACCCGAGCTAGAAAATTCAAAAAATAAATGCAAAAAAATTTTAAAAATTGAAAACAGGATCCAATCTTCATTACAAGACGATACGGATCAGCACAGGACGAAAAATCGAGAACAAAAAAAATTTCCTTCCTATCCGTTCGAACCCGACACGAGTTAGAAAATTCAAAAATAAATGTAAAAAAAATCTAAAAATTAAAAAAACATAATCCAGGGTTCATTTCAAGACCATACGGGCCAGGGTAGGTCGAAAAATAGAGAACAAAAATAATTTCCTTCCTACCCGTTCGAACCCAGCCCAAGTTAGAAAATTCGAAAATAAATGCAAAAAAAAAAATTAAAAATTAAAAAACATCATCCAGGCTTCATTTCAAGACGAAACAGGTCAAGAGAAGCCGAAAAATTGGGAACAAAAATAATTTCCTTCCTATCCGTTCGAACCAGACCCGAGTTATAACATTCAAAAAATTAATGCAAAAAAATTTTAAAAATTAAAAAACATCATCTAGGCTTCATTTCAAGACGAAACGGGTCAGGACGGGCCGAAAAATTGAGAACAAAAATAATTTCCTTCCTATCCGTTTGAACCCGACCCGAGTTAGAAAATTGAAAAAAAATGAAAATAATTTTAAAAATTAAAAAACATCATCCAGGCTTCATTTCAAGACGAAACGGGTCAGGACAGGCCGAAAAATCGAGAACGAAAAAAATTTCCTTCCTATCCGTTCGAACCCAACACGAGTTAGAAAATTCAAAAATAAATGCAAAAAAATTCTAAAAATTAAAAAACATCATCCAGGGTTCATTTCAAGACCATACGGGCCAGGGTAGGCCGAAAAATAGATAACAAAAATAATTTCCTTCCTACCTGGTCGAACTCGGCTTGAGTTAGAAAAATCTAAAATAAATGGAAAAAAATTTCAAAAGTTAAAAAACATCATTCAGGCTTCATTTCAAGACGAAACGGGTCAGGAGAGGCCGAAAAATTGAGAACAAAAATAATTTCCATCCTATCCGTTCGAACCCGACCCGAGCTAGAAAATTCAAAAAATAAATGCAAAAAAATTTAAAAAATTGAAAACAGGATCCAATCTTCATTTCAAGACGATACGGGTCAGCACAGGCCGAAAAATCGAGAACAAAAAAAATTTCCTTCCTATCCTTGCGAACCCGACACGAGTTAGAAAATTCAAAAAATAAATGCAAAAAAATTTTAAAAATTCAAAAACATTATCCAGGGTTCATTTCAAGACCGTACAGGCCAGGATAGGCTGAAAAATAGAGAACAAAAATAATTTCCTTCCAACCCGTTCGAACCCGGCTTGAGTTAGAAAATTAGAAAACAAATGCAAAATAATTTTAAAAATTAAAAAACATCATCCAGCCTTCATTTCTTGACAAAATAGGTCAGGACAAGCAGAAAAATCGAGAACAAAAAAAATTTCCTCCCAACCCGTTCGAACCCGTAAGAAAATTCGAAAACAAATGCAAAAAAATTTTAAAAATTTAAAAACATCATCCAGGTTTCATTTCGAGACGAAAAGGATCAGGACAGGCCGAAAAATTGACAACAAAAATAATTTCCTTCCTATCCGTTTGAACCCGACCCGAGTTAGAAAATTAAATAAAAATGAAAATAATTTTAAAAAGTAAAAAACATCATCCAGGCTTCATTTAAAGACGAAACGGGTCAGGACAGGCCGAAAAATCGAGAACGAAAAAAATTTCCTTCCTATCCGTTCGAACCCAACACGAGTTAGAAAATTCAAAAATAAATGCAAAAAAATTCTAAAAACTAGAAAACATCATCCAGGGTTCATTTCAAGACCACACGGGCCAGGGTAGGCCGAAAAATAGATATCAAAAATAATTTCCTTCCTACCTGATTGAACCCGGCTTGAGTTAGAAAAATCTAAAATAAATGGAAAAAAATTTCAAAAGTTAAAAAACATCATCCAGGCTTCATTTCAAGACGAAACGGGTCCGGAGAGGCCGAAAAATTGAGAACAAAAATAATTTCCTTCCTATCCGTTCGAACCCGACCCGAGCTAGAAAATTCAAAAAATAAATGCAAAAAAATTTTAAAAATTGAAAACAGGATCCAATCTTCATTACAAGACGATACGGATCAGCACAGGACGAAAAATCGAGAACAAAAAAAATTTCCTTCCTATCCGTTCGAACCCGACACGAGTTAGAAAATTCAAAAATAAATGTAAAAAAAATCTAAAAATTAAAAAAACATAATCCAGGGTTCATTTCAAGACCATACGGGCCAGGATAGGTCGAAAAATAGAGAACAAAAATAATTTCCTTCCTACCCATTCGAACCCAGCCCAAGTTAGAAAATTCGCAAATAAATGCAAAAAAAAATTAAAAATTAAAAAACATCATCCAGGTTTCATTTCAAGACGAAACGGGTCAGGACAAGCCGAAAATAGAGAACAAAAATAATTTCCTTCCTATGCGTTCGAACCCGACCCGAGTTAGAAAATTCAAAAAATATATGCAAAAAAATTTTAAAAATGAAAAAATATCATCGAGGCTTCATTTCGAGACAAAACGGGTTAGGACAGGCCAAAAAATCAAGAACAAAAAAAATTTCCTTCCTATCCGTTCGAACCCGCCTCGAGTCAGAAAAGTAAAAAATAAATGCAAACAAATTCTAAATATTAAAAAACATCATCCATGGTTCATTTCAAGACCATACGGGCCAAGATAGGCTGAAAAATAGATAACAAAAATAATTTCCCCTTCTACAGTTCGAACCCGGCCCGAGTTAGAAAAATCTAAAATAAATGGTCCCAAAAAAATTATTAAAAAATTAAGAAACATCATCCACTTCATTTTCAAGACGAAACGGGTCAGGAGAGGCCGGAAAATTTGGAGAACAAAAAAATTTCCTTCCTATCCGTTCGAACCCCGACCCGAGTTAGAAAATTAAAAAAAAAATGAAAAATAATTTTAAAAAATTAAAAAACATCATTCCAGGCTTCAGTTCAAACCGAAACGGGTCAGGACAGGCCGAAAAATCGAGAACGAAAAAAATTTCCTTCCTATCCGTTCGAACCCAACACGAGTTAGAAAATTCAAAAATAAATGCAAAAAAATTCTAAAAATTAAAAAACATCATCCAGGGTTTATTTCAAGACCATACGGGCCAGGGTAGGCCGAAAAATAGATAACAAAAATAATTTCCTTCCTACCTGGTCGAACTCGGCTTGAGTTAGAAAAATCTAAAATAAATGAAAAAAAATTTCAAAAGTTAAAAAACATCATCCAGGCTTCATTTCAAGACGAAACGGGTCAGGAGAGGCCGAAAAATTGAGAACAAAAATAATTTCCATCCTATCCGTTCGAACCCGACCCTAGCTAGAAAATTCAAAAAATAAATGTAAAAAAATTTTAAAAATTGAAAACAGGATCCAATCTTCATTTCAAGACGATACGGGTCAGCACAGGCCGAAAAATCGAGAACAAAAAAAATTTCCTTCCTATCCTTTCGAACCCGACACGAGTTAGAAAATTCAAAAAATAAATGCAAAAAAATTTTAAAAATTCAAAAACATCATCCAGGCTTCATTTCAAGACGAAACGGGTCAGGACAGGGTGAAAAATCGAGAACAAAAAAAATTTCTATCCAATCCGTTCGAACCCGACACGAGTCAGAAAATTCAAAAATAAATGCAAAAAAAAAATCTAAAAATTAAAAAAACATCATCCAGGGTTCATTTCAAGGCCATACGGGCCAGGATGGGCCGAAAAATAGAGAACAAAAATAATTTCCTTCCTATCCGTTCGATTCCAACACGAGTTAGAAAATTCGAAAATAAATGCAAAAAAAATTTTAAAATAAAAAAATATCATCCAGGCTTCATTTCAAGACGAAACGGGTAAGGACAGGCCTAAAAATTGAGAACAAAAATAATTTCCTTCCTATCCGTTCGAACCCGACCCGAGTTAGAAAATTGAAAAAAAATGCAAAATAATTTTAAAAGTTAAAAAACATCATCCAGGCTTCATTTCAAGACGAAACGGGTCAGGACAGGCCGAAAAATCAAGAACGAAAAAAATTTCCTTCTTATCCGTTCAAACCCGACACGAGTTAGAAAATTCAAAAATAAGTGCAAAAAAATTCTAAAAATTAAAAAACATCATCCAGGTTTCATTTCAAGACCGTACGGGCCAGGATAGGCCGAAAAATAGAGAACAAAAATAATTTCCTTCCAACCTGTTCGAACCCGGCCTGAGTTAGAAAATTCGAAAACAAATGCAAAAAAATTTTAAAAATTAAAAAACATCATCCAGGTTTCATTTCAAGACGAAACGGTTCAGGACAGGCCGAAAAATAGAGAACAAAAAAAACTTCCATCTTATCCGTTCGAACCCGACCCGAGTTAGAAAATTCAAAAAATTAATGCAAAAAAATTTTAAAAATTAAAAAACATCATCCAGCCTTCATTTCTTGACAAAACAGGTCAGGACAAGCGGAAAAACCGAGAACAAAAAACATTTCCTTCCTATCCGTTCGAACCCGACAAGAGTTAGAAAATTCAAAAATAAATGTAAAAAAAATTTAAAAATTAAAAAAACATCATCCAGGGTTCATTTCAAGACCATACGGGCCAGGATAGGTCGAAAAATAGAGAACAAAAATAATTTCCTTCCTACCCGTTCGAACCCGGCCCGAGTTAGAAAATTCGAAAATAAATGCAAAAAAATTTTAAAAATTGAAAAGCATCATCCAAGCTTCATTCCAAGACGAAACGGGTCTGGACAGGCCGAAAAATAGAGAAGAAAAAAAATTTCCTTCTTATCCGTTCGAACCCGACCCGAGTTAGAAAATTCAAAAAATAAATGCAAAAAAATTTTAAAAATTAAAAAACATCATCCAGGCTTCATTTCTTGACAAAACAGGTCAGGACAAGCCGAAAAATCGAGAACAAAAAAAATTTCCTTCCTTTCCGTTCGAACCCGACACGAGTTAGAAAATTAAAAAATAAATGCAAAAAAAGCTAAAAATTAAAAAAACATCATCCAGGGTTCATTTCAAGACCATACGGGCCAGGGTAGGCCGAAAAATATAGAACAAAAATAATTTCCTTCCTACCCGTTGAACCCGACACAAGTTAGAAAATTCGAAAATAAATGCAAAAAAATTTAAAAAATTAAAAAACATCATCCAGGCTTCATTTCAAGACGAAACGGGTCAGGACAGGCCGAAAAATTGAGAACAAAAATAATTTCCTTCCGATCTGTTCGAACCCGGCACGAGTTAGAAAATTCGAAAATAAATGCAAAAAAATTTTAAAAGTTAAAAAACATCATCCAGGCTTCATTTCAAGACGAAACGGGTCAGGACAGGCCTAAAAATTGAGAACAAAAATAATTTCCTTCCTATCCGTTCGAACACGACCCGAGCCAGAAAATTCAAAAAATAAATGCAAAAAAATTCTAAAAATTAAAAAACATCATCCAGGGTTCATTTCAAGACCATACGGGCCAGGATTGGCCGAAAAATAGAGAACAAAAATAATTTCCTTCCTACCCGTTCGAACCCAGCCCGAGTCAGGAAATTCGAAAATAAATGCAAAAAAATTTTAAAAATTAAAAAGCATCATCCAGGCTTCATTTGAAGACGAAACGGGTTAGGACAGGCCGAAAAATAGAGAAGAAAAAAAATTTCCTTCTTATCAGTTCGAACCCGACCCGAGTTAGAAAATTCAAAAATAAATGCAAAAAAAAATCTAAAAATTAAAAAAACATCATCCAGGGTTCATTTCAAGGCCATACGGGCCAGGATAGGTCGAAAAATAGAGAACAAAAATAATTTCCTTCTTACCCGTTCGAACCCAGCCCGAGTTAGAAAATTCGAAAATAAATGCAAAAAAAATTTAAAAATTAAAAAACATCATCCAGACTTCATTTCAAGACGAAACGGGTCAGGATAGGGCAAAAAATTGAGAACAAAAATAATTTCCTTCATATCCGTTCGAACCCGGCCTGAGTTAGGAAGTTCGAAAATAAATGCAAAAAAATTTTAAAAATTAAAAAATATCATCCAGGCTTCATTTCAAGACGAAACGGATCAGGACAGGCCTAAAAATTGAGAACAAAAAAAACTTCCTTCTTATCCGTTCGAACCCGGCCCGAGTTAGAAAATTCGAAAATAAATGCAAAAAAATTGAGAACAAAATTAATTTCCTTCCTATCCGTTCGAGCCCGACCCGAGTTAGAAAATTAAAAAAAAAATGCAAAATAATTTTAAAAATAAAAAAACATCATCCAGGCTTCATTTAAAGACGAAACGGGCCGGACAGGCCAAAAAATTGAGAACAAAAATAAATTCCTTCCTAACCGTTCGAACCCGGCCCGAGTTAGAAAATTCGAAAATAAATGCAAAAAAATTTTAAAAATTAAAAAACGTCATCCAGGCTTCATTTCAAGACGAAGCGGGTCAGGACAGGCCTAAAAATTGATAACAAAAATAATTTCCTTCCTATCCGTTCGAACCCGACCAAAGTTAGAAAATTGAAAAAAAAAATGCAAAATAATTTTAAAAATTATAAAACATCACCCATGTTGCATTTCAAGACGAAACGGGTCAGGAAAGGCCGAAAAATCGAGAACAAAAGAAATTTCCTTCCTATCCGTTCGAGCCCAACACGAGTTAGAAAATTCAAAAATAAATGCAAAAAAATTCTAAAAAGTAAAAAACATCATCCAGGGTTCATTTCAAGACCATACGGGCCAGGCTAGGCTGAAAAATAGATAACAAAAATAATTTCCTTCCTACCTGGTCGAACCCGGCTTGAGTTAGAAAAATCTAAAATAAATGGAAAAAAATTTCAAAAGTTAAAAAACATTATCCAGGCTTCATTTCAAGACGAAACGGGTCAGGAGTGGCCGAAAAATTGAGAACAAAAATAATTTCCTTCCTATCCGTTCGAACACGACCCGAGTTAGAAAATTAAAAAAAAAATGCAAAATAATTTTAAAAATAAAAAAACATCATCCAGGCTTCATTTAAAGACGAAACGGGCCGGACAGGCCAAAAAATTGAGAACAAAAATAAATTCCTTCCTAACCGTTCGAACCCGGCCCGAGTTAGAAAATTCGAAAATAAATGCAAAAAAATTTTAAAAATTAAAAAACGTCATCCAGGCTTCATTTCAAGACGAAGCGGGTCAGGACAGGCCTAAAAATTGATAACAAAAATAATTTCCTTCCTATCCGTTCGAACCCGACCAAAGTTAGAAAATTGAAAAAAAAAATGCAAAATAATTTTAAAAATTATAAAACATCACCCATGTTGCATTTCAAGACGAAACGGGTCAGGAAAGGCCGAAAAATCGAGAACAAAAGAAATTTCCTTCCTATCCGTTCGAGCCCAACACGAGTTAGAAAATTCAAAAATAAATGCAAAAAAATTCTAAAAAGTAAAAAACATCATCCAGGGTTCATTTCAAGACCATACGGGCCAGGCTAGGCTGAAAAATAGATAACAAAAATAATTTCCTTCCTACCTGGTCGAACCCGGCTTGAGTTAGAAAAATCTAAAATAAATGGAAAAAAATTTCAAAAGTTAAAAAACATTATCCAGGCTTCATTTCAAGACGAAACGGGTCAGGACAGGGAGAAAAATCGAGAACAAAAAAAATTTCCATCCAATCCGTTCGAACCCGACACGAGTCAGAAAATTCAAAAATAAATGCAAAAAAATTCTAAAAATTAAAAAACATCATCCAGGGTTCATTTCATGACCATACGAGCCAGGATAGGCCGAGAAATAGAGAACAAAAATAATTTCCTTCCTACCCATTCGAACCCGGCCCTGGTTAGAAAATTCGAAAATAAATGCAAAAAAATTTTAAAAATTAAAAGGCATCATCCAGGCTTCATTTCAAGAAGAAACGGGTCAGGACAGGCCGAAAAATTTAGAACAAAAATAATTTCCTTCCTATCCGTTCGAGCCCGACCCGAGTTAGAAAATTAAAAAAAAAATGCAAAAAAATTCTATAAATTAAAAAACATCATCCAGGGTTCATTTCAAGACCGTACGGGCCAGGATAGGCCTAAAAATAGAGAACAAAAATAATTTCCTTACAACCCGTTCGAACCCGGCCTGAGTTAGAAAATTCGAAAACAAATGCAAAAAAATTTTAAAAATTAAAAAACATCATCCAGGTTTCATTTCAAGACGAAACGGGTCAGGAGAGGCCGAAAAATTGAGAACAAAACTAATTTCCTTCCTATCCGTTTGAACCCGACCCGAGTTAGAAAATTAAAAAAAAATGAAAATAATTTTAAAAATTAAAAAACATCATCCAGGCCTCATTTCAAGACGAAACGGGTCAGGACAGGCCGAAAAATCGAGAACGAAAAAAATTTCCTTCCTATCCGTTCAAACCCGAGACGTGTTAGAAAATTCAAAAATAAATGCAAAAAAATTCTAAAAATTAAAAAACATCATCCAGGGTTCATTTCAAGACCGTACGGGCCAGGATAGGCCTAAAAATAGAGAACAAAAATAATTTCCTTCCAACACGTTCGAACCCGGCCTGAGTTAGAAAATTCGAAAACAGATGCAAAAAAATTTTAAAAATTATAAAATATCATTCCGGTTTCATTTCAGGACGAAACGGGTCAGGACAGGCCGAAAAATTTAGAACAAAAATAATTTCCTTCCTATCCGTTCGAGCCCGACCCGAGTTAGAAAATTTAAAAAAAAATGCAAAAAAATTCTAAAAATTAAAAAACATCATCCAGGGTTCATTTCAAGACCGTACGACCCAGGATAAGCCGAAAAATAGAGAACAAAAATAATTTCCTTCCTACCGTTCGAACCCAGCCTGAGATAGAAAATTCGAAAATAAATGCAAAAAAAATTTAAAAATTAAAAAACATCATCCAGGCTTCATTTCAAGACGAAATGAGTCAGGACAGGCCTAAAAATTGAGAACAAAAATAATTTCCTTCCAATCCGTTCAAACCCGGCCAGAGTTAGAAAATTCGAAAATAAATGCAAAAAAAATTTTAAACATTAAAAAACATCATCCAGGCTTCATTTCAAGACGACACGGGTCAGGACTGGCCGAAAAATTGAGAACAAAAATAATTTCCTTCCTATCCGTTTGAACCCGACCCGAGTTAGAAAATTAAATAAAAAAATGAAAATAATTTTAAAAATTAAAAAACATCATCCAGGCTTCATTTCAAGACGAAACGGGTCAGGACAGGCCGAAAAATCGAGAACGAAAAAAATTTCCTTTCTATCCGTTCAAACCCGAGACGAGTTAGAAAATTCAAAAATAAATGCAAAAAAATTCTAAAAATTAAAAAACATCATCCAGGGTTCATTTCAAGACCGTACGGGCCAGGATTGGCCGAAAAATAGAGAACAAAAATAATTTCCTTCCAACCCGTTCGAACCCGGCCTGAGTTAGAAAATTCGAAAACAGATGCAAAAAAATTATAAAAATTAAAAAATATCATCCTGGTTTCATTTCAAGACGAAACGGGTCAGGACAGGCCGAAAAAATTAGAACAAAAATAATTTCCTTCCAATCCGATCGAGCCCGATCCGAGTTAGAAAATTAAAAAAAAATGCAAAAAAATTCTAAAAATTAAAAAACATCATCCAGGGTTCATTTCAAGACCGTACGGGCCAGGATAGGCCGAAAAATAGAGAACAAAAATAATTTCCTTCGAACCTGTTCGAACCCGGCCTAAGTTAGAAAATTCGAAATCAAATGCAAAAAAATTTTAAAAATTAAAAAACATCATCCTGGTCTCATTTCAAGACGAAACGGGTCAGGACAGGCTGAAAAATAGAGAACAAAAAAAAGTTCCTTCTTATCCGTTCGAACCCGACCCGAGTTAGAAAATTCAAAAAATAAATGCAAAAAAATTTTAAAAATTAAAAAACATCATCCAGCCTTCATTTCTTGACAAAATAGATCAGTACAAGCTGAAAAATCGAGAACAAAAAAAATTTCCTTCCTATCCGTTCGAACCCGACACGAGTTAGAAAATTCATAAATAAATTCAAAAAAAAATCTAAAAATTAAAAAAACATCATCCAGGGTTCATTTCAAGGCCATACGGGCCAGGATAGGCCGAAAAATAGAGAACAAAAATAATTTCCTTCCTACCGTTCGAACCCAGCCCAAGTTAGAAAATTCGAAAATAAATGCAAAAAAAAATTTAAACATTAAAAAACATCATCCAGGCTTCATTTCAAGACGAAACGAGTCAGGACAGGCCAAAAAATTGAGAACAAAAATAATTTCCTTCCTATCCGTTCAAACCCGGCCAGAGTTAGAAAATTCGAAAATAATTGCAAAAAAATTTTAAAAATTAAAAAACATCATCCAGGCTTCATTTCAAGACGAAACGGGTCAGGACAGGCCGAAAAATTGAGAACAGAAATAATTTCCTTCCTATCCGTTTGAACCCGACCCGAGTTAGAAAATTAAAAAAAAATGGAAATAATTTTAAAAGTTAAAAGACATCATCCAGGCTTCATTTCAAGACGAAACGGGTCAGGACAGGCCGAAAAATCGAGAACGAAAAAAATTTCCTTCCTATCCGTTCAAACCCGACACGAGTTAGAAAATTCAAAAATAAATGCAAAAAAATTCTAAATATTAAAAAACATCATCTAGGGTTCATTTCAAGACCGTACGGGCCAGCATAGGCCGAAAAATAGAGAACAAAAATAATTTCCTTCCAACCCGTTCGAACCCGGCCTGAGTTAGAAAATTCGAAAACAGATGCAAAAAAATTTTAAAAATTAAAAAACATCATCCAGGTTTCATTTCAAGACGAAACGGTTCAGGACAGGCCGAAAAATTTAGAACAAAAATAATTTCCTTCCTATCCGTTCCAGCCCGACCCGAGTTAGAAAATTAAAAAAAAATGCAAAATAATTTTAAAAATTAAAAAACATCATCCAGGCTTCATTTCAAGACGAAACGGGTCAGGATAGACCGAGAAATCGAGAACGAAAAAAATTTCCTTCCTATCCATTCGAACCCGATCCGAGTTAGAAAATTCAAAAATAAATGCAAAAAAATTCTAAAAATTAAAAAACGTCGTCCAGGGTTCATTTCAAGACCATACGAACAAGGATAGGCTGAAAAATAGAGAACAAAAATAATTTCCTTCCTACCGGTTCGAACCCGGCCAGAGTTAGAAAATTCGAAAATAAATGCCAAAAAATTTTAAAAATTAAAAAACATCATCCAGGCTTCATTTCAAGACGAAACGGGTCAGGATAAGCCGAAAATAGAGAACAAAAATAATTTCCTTCCTATGCGTTCGAACCCGACCCGAGTTAGAAAATTCAAATAATATGTGCAAAAAAATTTTAAAAATGAAAAAACATCATCGAGGCTTCATTTCGAGACGAAACGGGTTAGGACAGGCCAAAAAATCAAGAACAAAAAAAATTTCCTTCCTATCCGGTCGAACCCGCCTCGAGTTAGAAAAGTAAAAAATAAATGCAAACAAATTCTAAATATTAAAAAACATCATCCATGGTTCATTTCAAGACCATACGGGTCAAGATAGGCTGAAAAATAGATAACAAAAATAATTTCCTTCCTACCAGTTCGAACCCGGCCAGAGTTAGAAAATTCTAAAATAAATGCAAAAAAATTTTAAAAATTAAGAAACATCATCCAGGCTTAATTTCAAGACGAAACAGGTCAAGAGAGGACGAAAAATTGGGAAAAAAAATAATTTCCTTCCTATCCGTTCGAACCAGACCCGAGCTAGAAAATTCAAAAAATTAATGCAAAAAATTTTAAAAATTAAAAAACATAATCTAGGCTTCATTTGAAGACGAAACGGATCACGACCGGCCGAAAAATTGATAACAAAAATAATTTCCTTCCGATCCGTTTGAACCCGACCCGAGTTAGAAAATTAAAAAAAAAATGAAAATAATTTTAAAAATTAAAAAACATCATCCAGGCTTCATTTCAAGACGAAACGGGTCAGGACAGGCCAAAAAATCGAGAATGAAAAAAATTTCCTTCCTATCCGTTCGAACCCAACACGAGTAAGAAAATTCAAAAATAAATGCAAAAAAATTCTAAAAACTAAAAAATATCATCCAGGGTTCATTTCAAGACCATACGGGCCAGGGTAGGCCGAAAAATAGATAACAAAAATAATTTCCTTCCTACCCAGTCGAACCCGGCTTGAGTTAGAAAAATCTAAAATAAATGGAAAAAAATTTCAAAAGTTAAAAAACATCATCCAGGCTTCATTTCAAGACGAAACGGGTCAGGAGAGGCCGAAAAATTGAGAACAAAAATAATTTCCTTCCTATCCGTTCGAACCCGACTCGAGCTAGAAAATTCAAAAAATAAATGCAAAAAAATTTTAAAAATTGAAAACAGGATCCAATCTTCATTACAAGACGATACGGGTCAGCACAGGCCGAAAAATCGAGAACAAAAAAAATTTCCTTCCTATCCGTTCGAACCCGACACGAGTTAGAAAATTCAAGAATAAATGCAAAAAAAATCTAAAAATTAAAAAAACATCATCCAGGGTTCATTTCAAGGCCATACGGGCCAGGATAGGCCGAATAATAGAGAACAAAAATAATTTCCTTCCTACCTGTACGAACCCAGCCGAGTTAGAAAATTCGAAAATAAATGCAAAAAAAATTTAAAAATTAAAAAACATCATCCAGGCTTCATTTCAAGAAGAAACGGGTCAGGATAGGCCAAAAAATTGAGAACAAAAATAATTTCCTTCCTATCCGTTCGAACCCGGCCCGAGTTAGAAAATTCGAAAATAAATGCAAAAAAATTTTAAAAATTAAAAAACATCATCCAGGCTTCATTTCAAGACGAAACGGGTCAGGACAGGCCTAAAAATTGAGAACAAAAATAATTTCCTTCCTATCCGTTCGAACCCGGCCCGAGTTAGAAAATTCGAAAATAAATGCAAAAAAATTTTAAAAATTAAAAAACATCATCCAGGCTTCATTTCAAGACGAAACGGGTCAGGACAGGCCTAAAAATTGAGAACAAAAATAATTTCCTTCCTATCCGTTCGAACCCGACACGAGTTAGAAAATTCATAAATAAATTCAAAAAAAAATCTAAAAATTAAAAAAACATCATCCAGGGTTCATTTCAAGGCCATACGGGCCAGGATAGGCCGAAAAATAGAGAACAAAAATAATTTCCTTCCTACCGTTCGAACCCAGCCCAAGTTAGAAAATTCGAAAATAAATGCAAAAAAAAATTTAAACATTAAAAAACATCATCCAGGCTTCATTTCAAGACGAAACGAGTCAGGACAGGCCAAAAAATTGAGAACAAAAATAATTTCCTTCCTATCCGTTCAAACCCGGCCAGAGTTAGAAAATTCGAAAATAATTGCAAAAAAATTTTAAAAATTAAAAAACATCATCCAGGCTTCATTTCAAGACGAAACGGGTCAGGACAGGCCGAAAAATTGAGAACAGAAATAATTTCCTTCCTATCCGTTTGAACCCGACCCGAGTTAGAAAATTAAAAAAAAATGGAAATAATTTTAAAAGTTAAAAGACATCATCCAGGCTTCATTTCAAGACGAAACGGGTCAGGACAGGCCGAAAAATCGAGAACGAAAAAAATTTCCTTCCTATCCGTTCAAACCCGACACGAGTTAGAAAATTCAAAAATAAATGCAAAAAAATTCTAAATATTAAAAAACATCATCTAGGGTTCATTTCAAGACCGTACGGGCCAGCATAGGCCGAAAAATAGAGAACAAAAATAATTTCCTTCCAACCCGTTCGAACCCGGCCTGAGTTAGAAAATTCGAAAACAGATGCAAAAAAATTTTAAAAATTAAAAAACATCATCCAGGTTTCATTTCAAGACGAAACGGTTCAGGACAGGCCGAAAAATTTAGAACAAAAATAATTTCCTTCCTATCCGTTCCAGCCCGACCCGAGTTAGAAAATTAAAAAAAAATGCAAAATAATTTTAAAAATTAAAAAACATCATCCAGGCTTCATTTCAAGACGAAACGGGTCAGGATAGACCGAGAAATCGAGAACGAAAAAAATTTCCTTCCTATCCATTCGAACCCGATCCGAGTTAGAAAATTCAAAAATAAATGCAAAAAAATTCTAAAAATTAAAAAACGTCGTCCAGGGTTCATTTCAAGACCATACGAACAAGGATAGGCTGAAAAATAGAGAACAAAAATAATTTCCTTCCTACCGGTTCGAACCCGGCCAGAGTTAGAAAATTCGAAAATAAATGCCAAAAAATTTTAAAAATTAAAAAACATCATCCAGGCTTCATTTCAAGACGAAACGGGTCAGGACAAGCCGAAAATAGAGAACAAAAATAATTTCCTTCCTATGCGTTCGAACCCGACCCGAGTTAGAAAATTCAAATAATATGTGCAAAAAAATTTTAAAAATGAAAAAACATCATCGAGGCTTCATTTCGAGACGAAACGGGTTAGGACAGGCCAAAAAATCAAGAACAAAAAAAATTTCCTTCCTATCCGGTCGAACCCGCCTCGAGTTAGAAAAGTAAAAAATAAATGCAAACAAATTCTAAATATTAAAAAACATCATCCATGGTTCATTTCAAGACCATACGGGTCAAGATAGGCTGAAAAATAGATAACAAAAATAATTTCCTTCCTACCAGTTCGAACCCGGCCAGAGTTAGAAAATTCTAAAATAAATGCAAAAAAATTTTAAAAATTAAGAAACATCATCCAGGCTTAATTTCAAGACGAAACAGGTCAAGGGAGGACGAAAAATTGGGAAAAAAAATAATTTCCTTCCTATCCGTTCGAACCAGACCCGAGCTAGAAAATTCAAAAAATTAATGCAAAAAATTTTAAAAATTAAAAAACATAATCTAGGCTTCATTTGAAGACGAAACGGATCACGACCGGCCGAAAAATTGATAACAAAAATAATTTCCTTCCGATCCGTTTGAACCCGACCCGAGTTAGAAAATTAAAAAAAAAATGAAAATAATTTTAAAAATTAAAAAACATCATCCAGGCTTCATTTCAAGACGAAACGGGTCAGGACAGGCCAAAAAATCGAGAATGAAAAAAATTTCCTTCCTATCCGTTCGAACCCAACACGAGTTAGAAAATTCAAAAATAAATGCAAAAAAATTCTAAAAACTAAAAAATATCATCCAGGGTTCATTTCAAGACCATACGGGCCAGGGTAGGCCGAAAAATAGATAACAAAAATAATTTCCTTCCTACCTAGTCGAACCCGGCTTGAGTTAGAAAAATCTAAAATAAATGGAAAAAAATTTCAAAAGTTAAAAAACATCATCCAGGCTTCATTTCAAGACGACACGGGTCAGGAGAGGCCGAAAAATTGAGAACAAAAATAATTTCCTTCCTATCCGTTCGAACCCGACTCGAGCTAGAAAATTCAAAAAATAAATGCAAAAAAATTTTAAAAATTGAAAACAGGATCCAATCTTCATTACAAGACGATACGGGTCAGCACAGGCCGAAAAATCGAGAACAAAAAAAATTTCCTTCCTATCCGTTCGAACCCGACACGAGTTAGAAAATTCAAGAATAAATGCAAAAAAAATCTAAAAATTAAAAAAACATCATCCAGGGTTCATTTCAAGGCCATACGGGCCAGGATAGGCCGAATAATAGAGAACAAAAATAATTTCCTTCCTACCTGTACGAACCCAGCCGAGTTAGAAAATTCAAAAATAAATGCAAAAAAAATTTAAAAATTAAAAAACATCATCCAGGCTTCATTTCAAGAAGAAACGGGTCAGGATTGAGAACCCTTCCTAAAAAGTTAGAAAACAGGATCCAATCTTCATTTCAAGACGATACGGGTCAGGACAGGCCGAAAAATCGAGAACAAAAAAATTTCCTTCCTATCCGTTCGAACCCGACACGAGTTAGAAAATTCAAAAATAAATGCAAAAAAAATCTAAAATTAAAAAACATCATCCAGGGTTCATTTCAAGACCGTACGGGCCAGGATAGGCCGAAAAATAGAGAACAAAAATAATTTCCTTCCAACCCGTTCGAACCCGGCCTGAGTTAGAAAATTCGAAAACAATGCAAAAAAATTTTAAAAATTAAAAAACATCATCCAGGTTTCATTTCAAGACGAAACGGTTCAGGACAGGCCGAAAAATTTAGAACAAAAATAATTTCCTTCCTATCCGTTCCAGCCCGACCCGAGTTAGAAAATTAAAAAAAAATGCAAAATAATTTTAAAAATTAAAAAACATCATCCAGGCTTCATTTCAAGACGAAACGGGTCAGGATAGACCGAGAAATCGAGAACGAAAAAAATTTCCTTCCTATCCATTCGAACCCGATCCGAGTTAGAAAATTCAAAAATAAATGCAAAAAAATTCTAAAAATTAAAAAACGTCGTCCAGGGTTCATTTCAAGACCATACGAACAAGGATAGGCTGAAAAATAGAGAACAAAAATAATTTCCTTCCTACCGGTTCGAACCCGGCCAGAGTTAGAAAATTCGAAAATAAATGCCAAAAACTTTTAAAAATTAAAAAACATCATCCAGGCTTCATTTCAAGACGAAACGGGTCAGGACAAGCCGAAAATAGAGAACAAAAATAATTTCCTTCCTATGCGTTCGAACCCGACCCGAGTTAGAAAATTCAAATAATATGTGCAAAAAAATTTTAAAAATGAAAAAACATCATCGAGGCTTCATTTCGAGACGAAACGGGTTAGGACAGGCCAAAAAATCAAGAACAAAAAAAATTTCCTTCCTATCCGGTCGAACCCGCCTCGAGTTAGAAAAGTAAAAAATAAATGCAAACAAATTCTAAATATTAAAAAACATCATCCATGGTTCATTTCAAGACCATACGGGTCAAGATAGGCTGAAAAATAGATAACAAAAATAATTTCCTTCCTACCAGTTCGAACCCAGCCAGAGTTAGAAAATTCTAAAATAAATGCAAAAAAATTTTAAAAATTAAGAAACATCATCCAGGCTTAATTTCAAGACGAAACAGGTCAAGGGAGGACGAAAAATTGGGAAAAAAAATAATTTCCTTCCTATCCGTTCGAACCAGACCCGAGCTAGAAAATTCAAAAAATTAATGCAAAAAATTTTAAAAATTAAAAAACATAATCTAGGCTTCATTTGAAGACGAAACGGATCACGACCGGCCGAAAAATTGATAACAAAAATAATTTCCTTCCGATCGTTTGAACCCGACCCGAGTTAGAAAATTAAAAAAAAAATGAAAATAATTTTAAAAATTAAAAAACATCATCCAGGCTTCATTTCAAGACGAAACGGGTCAGGACAGGCCAAAAAATCGAGAATGAAAAAAATTTCCTTCCTATCCGTTCGAACCCAACACGAGTTAGAAAATTCAAAAATAAATGCAAAAAAATTCTAAAAACTAAAAAATATCATCCAGGGTTCATTTCAAGACCATACGGGCCAGGGTAGGCCGAAAAATAGATAACAAAAATAATTTCCTTCCTACCTAGTCGAACCCGGCTTGAGTTAGAAAAATCTAAAATAAATGGAAAAAAATTTCAAAAGTTAAAAAACATCATCCAGGCTTCATTTCAAGACGACACGGGTCAGGAGAGGCCGAAAAATTGAGAACAAAAATAATTTCCTTCCTATCCGTTCGAACCCGACTCGAGCTAGAAAATTCAAAAAATAAATGCAAAAAAATTTTAAAAATTGAAAACAGGATCCAATCTTCATTACAAGACGATACGGGTCAGCACAGGCCGAAAAATCGAGAACAAAAAAAATTTCCTTCCTATCCGTTCGAACCCGACACGAGTTAGAAAATTCAAGAATAAATGCAAAAAAAATCTAAAAATTAAAAAAACATCATCCAGGGTTCATTTCAAGGCCATACGGGCCAGGATAGGCCGAATAATAGAGAACAAAAATAATTTCCTTCCGACCTGTACGAACCCAGCCGAGTTAGAAAATTCAAAAATAAATGCAAAAAAAATTTAAAAATTAAAAAACATCATCCAGGCTTCATTTCAAGAAGAAACGGGTCAGGATAGGCCAAAAAATTGAGAACAAAAATAATTTCCTTCCTATCCGTTCGAACCCGGCCCGAGTTAGAAAATTCGAAAATAAATGCAAAAAAATTTTAAAAATTAAAAAACATCATCCAGGCTTCATTTCAAGACGAAACGGGTCAGGACAGGCCTAAAAATTGAGAACAAAAATAATTTCCTTCCTATCCGTTCGAACCCGGCCCGAGTTAGAAAATTCGAAAATAAATGCAAAAAAATTTTAAAAATTAAAAAACATCATCCAGGCTTCATTTCAAGACGAAACGGGTCAGGACAGGCCTAAAAATTGAGAACAAAAATAATTTCCTTCCTATCCGTTCGAACCCGACCCGAGTTAGAAAATTGAAAAAAAATGCAAAATAATTTTAAAAATTAAAAAACATCATCCAGTCTTCATTTCAAGACGAAACGAGTCAGGACAGGCCGAAAAATCGAGAACGAAAAAAATTTCCTTCCTATCCGTTCAAACCCGACACGAGTTAGAAAATTCAAAAATAAATGCAAAAAAATTCTAAATATTAAAAAACATCATCTAGGGTTCATTTCAAGACCGTACGGGCCAGCATAGGCCGAAAAATAGAGAACAAAAATAATTTCCTTCCAACCCGTTCGAACCCGGCCTGAGTTAGAAAATTCGAAAACAGATGCAAAAAAATTTTAAAAATTAAAAAACATCATCCAGGTTTCATTTCAAGACGAAACGGTTCAGGACAGGCCGAAAAATTTAGAACAAAAATAATTTCCTTCCTATCCGTTCCAGCCCGACCCGAGTTAGAAAATTAAAAAAAAATGCAAAATAATTTTAAAAATTAAAAAACATCATCCAGGCTTCATTTCAAGACGAAACGGGTCAGGATAGACCGAGAAATCGAGAACGAAAAAAATTTCCTTCCTATCCATTCGAACCCGATCCGAGTTAGAAAATTCAAAAATAAATGCAAAAAAATTCTAAAAATTAAAAAACGTCGTCCAGGGTTCATTTCAAGACCATACGAACAAGGATAGGCTGAAAAATAGAGAACAAAAATAATTTCCTTCCTACCGGTTCGAACCCGGCCAGAGTTAGAAAATTCGAAAATAAATGCCAAAAAATTTTAAAAATTAAAAAACATCATCCAGGCTTCATTTCAAGACGAAACGGGTCAGGATAAGCCGAAAATAGAGAACAAAAATAATTTCCTTCCTATGCGTTCGAACCCGACCCGAGTTAGAAAATTCAAATAATATGTGCAAAAAAATTTTAAAAATGAAAAAACATCATCGAGGCTTCATTTCGAGACGAAACGGGTTAGGACAGGCCAAAAAATCAAGAACAAAAAAAATTTCCTTCCTATCCGGTCGAACCCGCCTCGAGTTAGAAAAGTAAAAAATAAATGCAAACAAATTCTAAATATTAAAAAACATCATCCATGGTTCATTTCAAGACCATACGGGTCAAGATAGGCTGAAAAATAGATAACAAAAATAATTTCCTTCCTACCAGTTCGAACCCGGCCAGAGTTAGAAAATTCTAAAATAAATGCAAAAAAATTTTAAAAATTAAGAAACATCATCCAGGCTTAATTTCAAGACGAAACAGGTCAAGAGAGGACGAAAAATTGGGAAAAAAAATAATTTCCTTCCTATCCGTTCGAACCAGACCCGAGCTAGAAAATTCAAAAAATTAATGCAAAAAATTTTAAAAATTAAAAAACATAATCTAGGCTTCATTTGAAGACGAAACGGATCACGACCGGCCGAAAAATTGATAACAAAAATAATTTCCTTCCGATCCGTTTGAACCCGACCCGAGTTAGAAAATTAAAAAAAAAATGAAAATAATTTTAAAAATTAAAAAACATCATCCAGGCTTCATTTCAAGACGAAACGGGTCAGGACAGGCCAAAAAATCGAGAATGAAAAAAATTTCCTTCCTATCCGTTCGAACCCAACACGAGTTAGAAAATTCAAAAATAAATGCAAAAAAATTCTAAAAACTAAAAAATATCATCCAGGGTTCATTTCAAGACCATACGGGCCAGGGTAGGCCGAAAAATAGATAACAAAAATAATTTCCTTCCTACCCAGTCGAACCCGGCTTGAGTTAGAAAAATCTAAAATAAATGGAAAAAAATTTCAAAAGTTAAAAAACATCATCCAGGCTTCATTTCAAGACGACACGGGTCAGGAGAGGCCGAAAAATTGAGAACAAAAATAATTTCCTTCCTATCCGTTCGAACCCGACTCGAGCTAGAAAATTCAAAAAATAAATGCAAAAAAATTTTAAAAATTGAAAACAGGATCCAATCTTCATTACAAGACGATACGGGTCAGCACAGGCCGAAAAATCGAGAACAAAAAAAATTTCCTTCCTATCCGTTCGAACCCGACACGAGTTAGAAAATTCAAGAATAAATGCAAAAAAAATCTAAAAATTAAAAAAACATCATCCAGGGTTCATTTCAAGGCCATACGGGCCAGGATAGGCCGAATAATAGAGAACAAAAATAATTTCCTTCCTACCTGTACGAACCCAGCCGAGTTAGAAAATTCAAAAATAAATGCAAAAAAAATTTAAAAATTAAAAAACATCATCCAGGCTTCATTTCAAGAAGAAACGGGTCAGGATAGGCCAAAAAATTGAGAACAAAAATAATTTCCTTCCTATCCGTTCGAACCCGGCCCGAGTTAGAAAATTCGAAAATAAATGCAAAAAAATTTTAAAAATTAAAAAACATCATCCAGGCTTCATTTCAAGACGAAACGGGTCAGGACAGGCCTAAAAATTGAGAACAAAAATAATTTCCTTCCTATCCGTTCGAACCCGGCCCGAGTTAGAAAATTTGAAAATAAATGCAAAAAAATTTTAAAAATTAAAAAACATCATCCAGGCTTCATTTCAAGACGAAACGGGTCAGGACAGGCCTAAAAATTGAGAACAAAAATAATTTCCTTCCTATCCGTTCGAACCCGACCCGAGTTAGAAAATTGAAAAAAAATGCAAAATAATTTTAAAAATTAAAAAACATCATCCAGTCTTCATTTCAAGACGAAACGAGTCAGGACAGGCCGAAAAATCGAGAACGAAAAAAATTTCCTTCCTATCCGTTCAAACCCGACACGAGTTAGAAAATTCAAAAATAAATGCAAAAAAATTCTAAATATTAAAAAACATCATCTAGGGTTCATTTCAAGACCGTACGGGCCAGCATAGGCCGAAAAATAGAGAACAAAAATAATTTCCTTCCAACCCGTTCGAACCCGGCCTGAGTTAGAAAATTCGAAAACAGATGCAAAAAAATTTTAAAAATTAAAAAACATCATCCAGGTTTCATTTCAAGACGAAACGGTTCAGGACAGGCCGAAAAATTTAGAACAAAAAAATTTCCTTCCTATCCGTTCCAGCCCGACCCGAGTTAGAAAATTAAAAAAAATGCAAAATAATTTTAAAAATTAAAAAACATCATCCAGGCTTCATTTCAAGACGAAACGGGTCAGGATAGACCGAGAAATCGAGAACGAAAAAAATTTCCTTCCTATCCATTCGAACCCGATCCGAGTTAGAAAATTCAAAAATAAATGCAAAAAAATTCTAAAAATTAAAAAACGTCGTCCAGGGTTCATTTCAAGACCATACGAACAAGGATAGGCTGAAAAATAGAGAACAAAAATAATTTCCTTCCTACCGGTTCGAACCCGGCCAGAGTTAGAAAATTCGAAAATAAATGCCAAAAAATTTTAAAAATTAAAAAACATCATCCAGGCTTCATTTCAAGACGAAACGGGTCAGGATAAGCCGAAAATAGAGAACAAAAATAATTTCCTTCCTATGCGTTCGAACCCGACCCGAGTTAGAAAATTCAAATAATATGTGCAAAAAAATTTTAAAAATGAAAAAACATCATCGAGGCTTCATTTCGAGACGAAACGGGTTAGGACAGGCCAAAAAATCAAGAACAAAAAAAATTTCCTTCCTATCCGGTCGAACCCGCCTCGAGTTAGAAAAGTAAAAAATAAATGCAAACAAATTCTAAATATTAAAAAACATCATCCATGGTTCATTTCAAGACCATACGGGTCAAGATAGGCTGAAAAATAGATAACAAAAATAATTTCCTTCCTACCAGTTCGAACCCGGCCAGAGTTAGAAAATTCTAAAATAAATGCAAAAAAATTTTAAAAATTAAGAAACATCATCCAGGCTTAATTTCAAGACGAAACAGGTCAAGAGAGGACGAAAAATTGGGAAAAAAAATAATTTCCTTCCTATCCGTTCGAACCAGACCCGAGCTAGAAAATTCAAAAAATTAATGCAAAAAATTTTAAAAATTAAAAAACATAATCTAGGCTTCATTTGAAGACGAAACGGATCACGACCGGCCGAAAAATTGATAACAAAAATAATTTCCTTCCGATCCGTTTGAACCCGACCCGAGTTAGAAAATTAAAAAAAAAAATGAAAATAATTTTAAAAATTAAAAAACATCATCCAGGCTTCATTTCAAGACGAAACGGGTCAGGACAGGCCAAAAAATCGAGAATGAAAAAAATTTCCTTCCTATCCGTTCGAACCCAACACGAGTAAGAAAATTCAAAAATAAATGCAAAAAAATTCTAAAAACTAAAAAATATCATCCAGGGTTCATTTCAAGACCATACGGGCCAGGGTAGGCCGAAAAATAGATAACAAAAATAATTTCCATCCTACCCAGTCGAACCCGGCTTGAGTTAGAAAAATCTAAAATAAATGGAAAAAAATTTCAAAAGTTAAAAAACATCATCCAGGCTTCATTTCAAGACGAAACGGGTCAGGAGAGGCCGAAAAATTGAGAACAAAAATAATTTCCTTCCTATCCGTTCGAATCCGACTCGAGCTAGAAAATTCAAAAAATAAATGCAAAAAAATTTTAAAAATTGAAAACAGGATCCAATCTTCATTACAAGACGATACGGGTCAGCACAGGCCGAAAAATCGAGAACAAAAAAAATTTCCTTCCTATCCGTTCGAACCCGACACGAGTTAGAAAATTCAAGAATAAATGCAAAAAAAATCTAAAAATTAAAAAAACATCATCCAGGGTTCATTTCAAGGCCATACGGGCCAGGATAGGCCGAATAATAGAGAACAAAAATAATTTCCTTCCTACCTGTACGAACCCAGCCGAGTTAGAAAATTCGAAAATAAATGCAAAAAAAATTTAAAAATTAAAAAACATCATCCAGGCTTCATTTCAAGAAGAAACGGGTCAGGATAGGCCAAAAAATTGAGAACAAAAATAATTTCCTTCCTATCCGTTCGAACCCGGCCCGAGTTAGAAAATTCGAAAATAAATGCAAAAAAATTTTAAAAATTAAAAAACATCATCCAGGCTTCATTTCAAGACGAAACTGGTCAGGACAGGCCGAAAAATTTAGAACAAAAAAAATTTCCTTCCTATCCGTTCCAGCCCGACCCGAGTTAGAAAATTAAAAAAATATGCAAAATAATTTTAAAAATTAAAAAACATCATCCAGGCTTCATTTCAAGACGAAACGGGTCAGGATAGACCGAGAAATCGAGAACGAAAAAAATTTCCTTCCTATCCATTCGAACCCGATCCGAGTTAGAAAATTCAAAAATAAATGCAAAAAAATTCTAAAAATTTAAAACGTCGTCCAGGGTTCATTTCAAGACCATACGAACAAGGATAGGCTGAAAAATAGAGAACAAAAATAATTTCCTTCCTACCGGTTCGAACCCGGCCAGAGTTAGAAAATTCGAAAATAAATGCCAAAAACTTTTAAAAATTAAAAAACATCATCCAGGCTTCATTTCAAGACGAAACGGGTCAGGACAAGCCGAAAATAGAGAACAAAAATAATTTCCTTCCTATGCGTTCGAACCCGACCCGAGTTAGAAAATTCAAATAATATGTGCAAAAAAATTTTAAAAATGAAAAAACATCATCGAGGCTTCATTTCGAGACGAAACGGGTTAGGACAGGCCAAAAAATCAAGAACAAAAAAAATTTCCTTCCTATCCGGTCGAACCCGCCTCGAGTTAGAAAAGTAAAAAATAAATGCAAACAAATTCTAAATATTAAAAAATATCATCCATGGTTCATTTCAAGACCATACGGGTCAAGATAGGCTGAAAAATAGATAACAAAAATAATTTCCTTCCTACCAGTTCGAACCCGGCCAGAGTTAGAAAATTCTAAAATAAATGCAAAAAATTTTTAAAAATTAAGAAACATCATCCAGGCTTAATTTCAAGACGAAACAGGTCAAGAGAGGACGAAAAATTGGGAAAAAAAATAATTTCCTTCCTATCCGTTCGAACCAGACCCGAGCTAGAAAATTCAAAAAATTAATGCAAAAAATTTTAAAAATTAAAAAACATAATCTAGGCTTCATTTGAAGACGAAACGGATCACGACCGGCCGAAAAATTGATAACAAAAATAATTTCCTTCCGATCCGTTTGAACCCGACCCGAGTTAGAAAATTAAAATAAAAATGAAAATAATTTTAAAAATTAAAAAACATCATCCAGGCTTCATTTCAAGACGAAACGGGTCAGGACAGGCCAAAAAATCGAGAATGAAAAAAATTTCCTTCCTATCCGTTCGAACCCAACACGAGTTAGAAAATTCAAAAATAAATGCAAAAAAATTCTAAAAACTAAAAAATATCATCCAGGGTTCATTTCAAGACCATACGGGCCAGGGTAGGCCGAAAAATAGATAACAAAAATAATTTCCTTCCTACCTAGTCGAACCCGGCTTGAGTTAGAAAAATCTAAAATAAATGGAAAAAAATTTCAAAAGTTAAAAAACATCATCCAGGCTTCATTTCAAGACGACACGGGTCAGGAGAGGCCGAAAAATTGAGAACAAAAGTAATTTCCTTCCTATCCGTTCGAACCCGACTCGAGCTAGAAAATTCAAAAAATAAATGCAAAAAAATTTTAAAAATTGAAAACAGGATCCAATCTTCATTACAAGACGATACGGGTCAGCACAGGCCGAAAAATCGAGAACAAAAAAAATTTCCTTCCTATCCGTTCGAACCCGACACGAGTTAGAAAATTCAAGAATAAATGCAAAAAAAATCATCATCATCCAGGCTTCATTTCAAGACGAAACGGGTCCAGGACAGGCCGAAAAATTGAGAACAAAAATAATTTCCTTCCTACCTGTTCGAACCCGGCCCGAGTTAGAAAATTCGAAAATAAATGCAAAAAAATTTTAAAAATTAAAAAACATCATCCAGGCTTCATTTCAAGACGAAACGGGTCAGGACAGGCCTAAAAATTGAGAACAAAAATAATTTCCTTCCTATCCGTTCGAACCCGACCCGAGTTAGAAAATTGAAAAAAAATGCAAAATAATTTTAAAAATTAAAATACATCATCCAGTCTTCATTTCAAGACGAAACGAGTCAGGACAGGCCGAAAAATCGAGAACGAAAAAAATTTCCTTCCTATCCGTTCAAACCCGGCCCGAGTTAGAAAATTCAAAAATAAATGCAAAAAAATTTTAAAAATTAAAAAACATCATCCAGGCTTCATTTCAAGACGAAACGGGTCAGGACAGGCCTAAAAATTGAGAACAAAAATAATTTCCTTCCTATCCGTTCGAACCCGACCCGAGTTAGAAAATTGAAAAAAAATGCAAAATAATTTTAAAAATTAAAAAACATCATCCAGTCTTCATTTCAAGACGAAACGAGTCAGGACAGGCCGAAAAATCGAGAACGAAAAAAATTTCCTTCCTATCCGTTCAAACCCGACACGAGTTAGAAAATTCAAAAATAAATGCAAAAAAATTCTAAATATTAAAAAACATCATCTAGGGTGTATTTCAAGACCGTACGGGCCAGCATAGGCCGAAAAATAGAGAACAAAAATAATTTCCTTCCAACCCGTTCGAACCCGGCCTGAGTTAGAAAATTCGAAAACAGATGCAAAAAAATTTTAAAAATTAAAAAACATCATCCAGGTTTCATTTCAAGACGAAACGGTTCAGGACAGGCCGAAAAATTGAGAACAAAAATAATTTCCTTCCTATCCGTTCCAGCCCGACCCGAGTTAGAAAATTAAAAAAATATGCAAAATAATTTTAAAAATTAAAAAACATCATCCAGGCTTCATTTCAAGACGAAACGGGTCAGGATAGACCGAGAAATCGAGAACAAAAAAAATTTCCTTCCTATCCATTCGAACCCGATCCGAGTTAGAAAATTCAAAAATAAATGCAAAAAAATTCTAAAAATTAAAAAACGTCGTCCAGGGTTCATTTCAAGACCATACGAACAAGGATAGGCTGAAAAATAGAGAACAAAAATAATTTCCTTCCTACCGGTTCGAACCCGGCCAGAGTTAGAAAAATCGAAAATAAATGCCAAAAAATTTTAAAAATTAAAAAACATCATCCAGGCTTCATTTCAAGACGAAACGGGTCAGGAGAAGCCGAAAATAGAGAACAAAAATAATTTCCTTCCTATGCGTTCGAACCCGACCCGAGTTAGAAAATTCAAATAATATGTGCAAAAAAATTTTAAAAATGAAAAAACATCATCGAGGCTTCATTTCGAGACGAAACGGGTTAGGACAGGCCAAAAAATCAAGAACAAAAAAAATTTCCTTCCTATCCGGTCGAACCCGCCTCGAGTTAGAAAAGTAAAAAATAAATGCAAACAAATTCTAAATATTAAAAAATATCATCCATGGTTCATTTCAAGACCATACAGGTCAAGATAGGCTGAAAAATAGATAACAAAAATAATTTCCTTCCTACCAGTTCGAACCCGGCCAGAGTTAGAAAATTCTAAAATAAATGCAAAAAATTTTTAAAAATTAAGAAACATCATCCAGGCTTAATTTCAAGACGAAACAGGTCAAGAGAGGACGAAAAATTGGGAAAAAAAATAATTTCCTTCCTATCCGTTCGAACCAGACCCGAGCTAGAAAATTCAAAAAATTAATGCAAAAAATTTTAAAAATTAAAAAACATAATCTAGGCTTCATTTGAAGACGAAACGGATCACGACCGGCCGAAAAATTGATAACAAAAATAATTTCCTTCCGATCCGTTTGAACCCGACCCGAGTTAGAAAATTAAAAAAAAAATGAAAATAATTTTAAAAATTAAAAAACATCATCCAGGCTTCATTTCAAGACGAAACGGGTCAGGATAGGCCAAAAAATCGAGAATGAAAAAAATTTCCTTCCTATCCGTTCGAACCCAACACGAGTAAGAAAATTCAAAAATAAATGCAAAAAAATTCTAAAAACTAAAAAATATCATCCAGGGTTCATTTCAAGACCATACGGGCCAGGGTAGGCCGAAAAATAGATAACAAAAATAATTTCCTTCCTACCCAGTCGAACCCGGCTTGAGTTAGAAAAATCTAAAATAAATGAAAAAAAATTTCAAAAGTTAAAAAACATCATCCAGGCTTCATTTCAAGACGAAACGGGTCAGGAGAGGCCGAAAAATTGAGAACAAAAATAATTTCCTTCCTATCCGTTCGAACCCGACTCGAGCTAGAAAATTCAAAAAATAAATGCAAAAAAATTTTAAAAATTGAAAACAGGATCCAATCTTCATTACAAGACGATACGGGTCAGCACAGGCCGAAAAATCGAGAACAAAAAAAATTTCCTTCCTATCCGTTCGAACCCGACACGAGTTAGAAAATTCAAGAATAAATGCAAAAAAAATCTAAAAATTAAAAAAACATCATCCAGGGTTCATTTGAAGGCCATACGGGCCAGGATAGGCCGAATAATAGAGAACAAAAATAATTTCCTTCCTACCTGTACGAACCCAGCCGAGTTAGAAAATTCAAAAATAAATGCAAAAAAAATTTAAAAATTAAAAAACATCATCCAGGCTTCATTTCAAGAAGAAACGGGTCAGGATAGGCCAAAAAATTGAGAACAAAAATAATTTCCTTCCTATCCGTTCGAACCCGGCCCGAGTTAGAAAATTCGAAAATAAATGCAAAAAAATTTTAAAAATTAAAAAACATCATCCAGGTTTCATTTCAAGACGAAACGGTTCAGGACAGGCCGAAAAATTTAGGACAAAAATAATTTCCTTCCTATCCGTTCCAGCCCGACCCGAGTTAGAAAATTAAAAAAAAATGCAAAATAATTTTAAAAATTAAAAAACATCATCCAGGCTTCATTTCAAGACGAAACGGGTCAGGATAGACCGAGAAATCGAGAACGAAAAAAATTTCCTTCCTATCCATTCGAACCCGATCCGAGTTAGAAAATTCAAAAATAAATGCAAAAAAATTCTAAAAATTAAAAAACGTCGTCCAGGGTTCATTTCAAGACCATACGAACAAGGATAGGCTGAAAAATAGAGAACAAAAATAATTTCCTTCCTACCGGTTCGAACCCGGCCAGAGTTAGAAAATTCGAAAATAAATGCCAAAAACTTTTAAAAATTAAAAAACATCATCCAGGCTTCATTTCAAGACGAAACGGGTCAGGACAAGCCGAAAATAGAGAACAAAAATAATTTCCTTCCTATGCGTTCGAACCCGACCCGAGTTAGAAAATTCAAATAATATGTGCAAAAAAATTTTAAAAATGAAAAAACATCATCGAGGCTTCATTTCGAGACGAAACGGGTTAGGACAGGCCAAAAAATCAAGAACAAAAAAAATTTCCTTCCTATCCGGTCGAACCCGCCTCGAGTTAGAAAAGTAAAAAATAAATGCAAACAAATTCTAAATATTAAAAAACATCATCCATGGTTCATTTCAAGACCATACGGGTCAAGATAGGCTGAAAAATAGATAACAAAAATAATTTCCTTCCTACCAGTTCGAACCCGGCCAGAGTTAGAAAATTCTAAAATAAATGCAAAAAAATTTTAAAAATTAAGAAACATCATCCAGGCTTAATTTCAAGACGAAACAGGTCAAGGGAGGACGAAAAATTTGGAAAAAAAATAATTTCCTTCCTATCCGTTCGAACCAGACCCGAGCTAGAAAATTCAAAAAATTAATGCAAAAAATTTTAAAAATTAAAAAACATAATCTAGGCTTCATTTGAAGACGAAACGGATCACGACCGGCCGAAAAATTGATAACAAAAATAATTTCCTTCCGATCCGTTTGAACCCGACCCGAGTTAGAAAATTAAAATAAAAATGAAAATAATTTTAAAAATTAAAAAACATCATCCAGGCTTCATTTCAAGACGAAACGGGTCAGGACAGGCCAAAAAATCGAGAATGAAAAAAATTTCCTTCCTATCCGTTCGAACCCAACACGAGTTAGAAAATTCAAAAATAAATGCAAAAAAATTCTAAAAACTAAAAAATATCATCCAGGGTTCATTTGAAGACCATACGGGCCAGGGTAGGCCGAAAAATAGATAACAAAAATAATTTCCTTCCTACCTAGTCGAACCCGGCTTGAGTTAGAAAAATCTAACATAAATGGAAAAAAATTTCAAAAGTTAAAAAACATCATCCAGGCTTCATTTCAAGACGACACGGGTCAGGAGAGGCCGAAAAATTGAGAACAAAAATAATTTCCTTCCTATCCGTTCGAACCCGACTCGAGCTAGAAAATTCAAAAAATAAATGCAAAAAAATTTTAAAAATTGAAAACAGGATCCAATCTTCATTACAAGACGATACGGGTCAGCACAGGCCGAAAAATCGAGAACAAAAAACATTTCCTTCCTATCCGTTCGAACCCGACACGAGTTAGAAAATTCAAGAATAAATGCAAAAAAAATCTAAAAATTAAAAAAACATCATCCAGGGTTCATTTCAAGGCCATACGGGCCAGGATAGGCCGAATAATAGAGGAACAAAAATAATTTCCTTCCTACCTGTACGAAGCCCAGCGAGTTAGAAAAATTCGAAAAATAAATGCAAAAAAAATTAAAATTAAAAAACATCATCCAGGCTTCATTTTCAAGAAGAACGGGTCAGGATAAGGCCAAAAAATTGAAGAACAAAAATAATTTCCTTCTATCCGGTTCGACCCGGCCCGAGTTAGAAAATTCGAAAATAAATGCAAAAAACATTTTAAAGAAATTAAAAAAACATCATCCAGGCTTCATTTCAAGACGAAACGGGTCAGGACAGGGCCCTAAAAATTGAGAAGGAGAGAGAGTTCTTCCTATCCGTCGATACCCGGCCCCCCCCAGAGGTTAGAAAATTCGAAAATAAATGCAAAAAAATTTTAAAATTAAAACATCATCAGGCTTCATTTCAAGACGAAACGGGTCAGGACAGGCCTAAAAAATTGCAGGATAAAATGAATTTCCTTCCTATCCGTTCGAACCCCGGCCGAGTTAGAAAATTCGAAAATAAAATGCAAAAATTTTAAAATTAAAAAAACATCATGGCCAGGCATCCATTTCAAGCCGAAAACGGGTCAGGAGAGGCCGAAAAATTGAGAACAAAAATAATTTCCTTCCTATCCGTTCGAACACGACTCGAGCTAGAAAATTCAAAAAATAAATGCAAAAAAATTTTAAAAATTGAAAACAGGATCCAATCTTCATTACAAGACGATACGGGTCAGCACAGGCCGAAAAATCGAGAACAAAAAAAATTTCCTTCCTATCCGTTCGAACCCGACACGAGTTAGAAAATTCAAGAATAAATGCAAAAAAAATCTAAAAATTAAAAAAACATCATCCAGGGTTCATTTCAAGGCCATACGGGCCAGGATAGGCCGAAAAATAGAGAACAAAAATAATTTCCTTCCTACCGTTCGAACCCAGCCCAAGTTAGAAAATTCGAAAATAAATGCAAAAAAAAATTTAAACATTAAAAAACATCATCCAGGCTTCATTTCAAGACGAAACGAGTCAGAACAGGCCAAAAAATTGAGAACAAAAATAATTTCCTTCCTATCCGTTCAAACCCGGCCAGAGTTAGAAAATTCGAAAATAATTGCAAAAAAATTTTAAAAATTAAAAAACATCATCCAGGCTTCATTTCAAGACGAAACGGGTCAGGACAGGCCGAAAAATTGAGAACAGAAATAATTTCCTTCCTATCCGTTTGAACCCGACCCGAGTTAGAAAATTAAAAAAAAATGGAAATAATTTTAAAAGTTAAAAGACATCATCCAGGCTTCATTTCAAGACGAAACGGGTCAGGACAGGCCGAAAAATCGAGAACGAAAAAAATTTCCTTCCTATCCGTTCAAACCCGACACAAGTTAGAAAATTCAAAAATAAATGCAAAAAAATTCTAAATATTAAAAAACATCATCTAGGGTTCATTTCAAGACCGTACGGGCCAGCATAGGCCGAAAAATAGAGAACAAAAATAATTTCCTTCCAACCCGTTCGAACCCGGCCTGAGTTAGAAAATTCGAAAACAGATGCAAAAAAATTTTAAAAATTAAAAAACATCATCCAGGTTTCATTTCAAGACGAAACGGTTCAGGACAGGCCGAAAAATTTAGAACAAAAATAATTTCCTTCCTATCCGTTCCAGCCCGACCCGAGTTAGAAAATTAAAAAAAAATGCAAAATAATTTTAAAAATTAAAAAACATCATCCAAGCTTCATTTCAAGACGAAACGGGTCAGGATAGACCGAGAAATAGAACGAAAAAAATTTCCTTCCTATCCATTCGAACCCAATCCGAGTTAGAAAATTCAAAAATAAATGCAAAAAAATTCTAAAAATTAAAAAACGTCGTCCAGGGTTCATTTCAAGACCATACGAACAAGGATAGGCTGAAAAATAGAGAACAAAAATAATTTCCTTCCTACCGGTTCGAACCCGGCCAGAGTTAGAAAATTCGAAAATAAATGCCAAAAACTTTTAAAAATTAAAAAACATCATCCAGGCTTCATTTCAAGATGAAACGGGTCAGGACAAGCCGAAAATAGAGAACAAAAATAATTTCCTTCCTATGCGTTCGAACCCGACCCGAGTTAGAAAATTCAAATAATATGTGCAAAAAAATTTTAAAAATGAAAAAACATCATCGAGGCTTCATTTCGAGACGAAACGGGTTAGGACAGGCCAAAAAATCAAGAACAAAAAAAATTTCCTTCCTATCCGGTCGAACCCGCCTCGAGTTAGAAAAGTAAAAAATAAATGCAAACAAATTCTAAATATTAAAAAACATCATCCATGGTTCGTTTCAAGACCATACGGGTCAAGATAGGCTGAAAAATAGATAACAAAAATAATTTCCTTCCTACCAGTTCGAACCCGGCCAGAGTTAGAAAATTCTAAAATAAATGCAAAAAAATTTTAAAAATTAAGAAACATCATCCAGGCTTAATTTCAAGACGAAACAGGTCAAGAGAGGACGAAAAATTGGGAAAAAAAATAATTTCCTTCCTATCCGTTCGAACCAGACCCGAGCTAGAAAATTCAAAAAATTAATGCAAAAAATTTTAAAAATTAAAAAACATAATCTAGGCTTCATTTGAAGACGAAACGGATCACGACCGGCCGAAAAATTGATAACAAAAATAATTTCCTTCCGATCCGTTTGAACCCGACCCGAGTTAGAAAATTAAAAAAAAAAATGAAAATAATTTTAAAAATTAAAAAACATCATCCAGGCTTCATTTCAAGACGAAACGGGTCAGGACAGGCCAAAAAATCGAGAATGAAAAAAATTTCCTTCCTATCCGTTCGAACCCAACACGAGTAAGAAAATTCAAAAATAAATGCAAAAAAATTCTAAAAACTAAAAAATATCATCCAGGGTTCATTTCAAGACCATACGGGCCAGGGTAGGCCGAAAAATAGATAACAAAAATAATTTCCTTCCTACCCAGTCGAACCCGGCTTGAGTTAGAAAAATCTAAAATAAATGAAAAAAAATTTCAAAAGTTAAAAAACATCATCCAGGCTTCATTTCAAGACGAAACGGGTCAGGAGAGGCCGAAAAATTGAGAACAAAAATAATTTCCTTCCTATCCGTTCGAACCCGACTCGAGCTAGAAAATTCAAAAAATAAATGCAAAAAAATTTTAAAAATTGAAAACAGGATCCAATCTTCATTACAAGACGATACGGGTCAGCACAGGCCGAAAAATCGAGAACACAAAAAATTTCCTTCCTATCCGTTCGAACCCGACACGATTTAGAAAATTCAAGAATAAATGCAAAAAAAATCTAAAAATTAAAAAAACATCATCCAGGGTTCATTTCAAGGCCATACGGGCCAGGATAGGCCGTATAATAGAGAACAAAAATAATTTCCTTCCTACCTGTACGAACCCAGCCGAGTTAGAAAATTCGAAAATAAATGCAAAAAAAATTTAAAAATTAAAAAACATCCTCCAGGCTTCATTTCAAGAAGAAACGGGTCAGGATAGGCCAAAAAATTGAGAACAAAAATAATTTCCTTCCTATCCGTTCGAACCCGGCCCGAGTTAGAAAATTCGAAAATAAATGCAAAAAAATTTTAAAATTAAAAACACATCATCCAGGCTTCATTTCAAGACGAAACGGGTCAGGACAGGCCTAAAAATTGAGAACAAAAATAATTTCCTTCCTATCCGTTCGAACCCGGCCCGAGTTAGAAAATTCGAAAATAAATGCAAAAAAATTTTAAAAATTAAAAAACATCATCCAGGCTTCATTTCAAGACGAAACGGGTCAGGACAGGCCTAAAAATTGAGAACAAAAATAATTTCCTTCCTATCCGTTCGAACCCGACACGAGTTAGAAAATTCATAAATAAATTCAAAAAAAAATCTAAAAATTAAAAAAACATCATCCAGGGTTCATTTCAAGGCCATACGGGCCAGGATAGGCCGAAAAATAGAGAACAAAAATAATTTCCTTCCTACCGTTCGAACCCAGCCCAAGTTAGAAAATTCGAAAATAAATGCAAAAAAAAATTTAAACATTAAAAAACATCATCCAGGCTTCATTTCAAGACGAAACGAGTCAGGACAGGCCAAAAAATTGAGAACAAAAATAATTTCCTTCCTATCCGTTCAAACCCGGCCAGAGTTAGAAAATTCGAAAATAATTGCAAAAAAATTTTAAAAATTAAAAAACATCATCCAGGCTTCATTTCAAGACGAAACGGGTCAGGACAGGCCGAAAAATTGAGAACAGAAATAATTTCCTTCCTATCCGTTTGAACCCGACCCGAGTTAGAAAATTAAAAAAAAATGGAAATAATTTTAAAAGTTAAAAGACATCATCCAGGCTTCATTTCAAGACGAAACGGGTCAGGACAGGCCGAAAAATCGAGAACGAAAAAAATTTCCTTCCTATCCGTTCAAACCCGACACGAGTTAGAAAATTCAAAAATAAATGCAAAAAAATTCTAAATATTAAAAAACATCATCTAGGGTTCATTTCAAGACCGTACGGGCCAGCATAGGCCGAAAAATAGAGAACAAAAATAATTTCCTTCCAACCCGTTCGAACCCGGCCTGAGTTAGAAAATTCGAAAACAGATGCAAAAAAATTTTAAAAATTAAAAAACATCATCCAGGTTTCATTTCAAGACGAAACGGTTCAGGACAGGCCGAAAAATTTAGAACAAAAATAATTTCCTTCCTATCCGTTCCAGCCCGACCCGAGTTAGAAAATTAAAAAAAAATGCAAAATAATTTTAAAAATTAAAAAGCATCATCCAGGTTTCATTTCAAGACGAAACGGGTCAGGACAAGCCGAAAAATTGATAACAAAAATAATTTCCTTCCTATCCGGTTGAACCCGACCCGAGTTAGAAAATTAAAAAAAAATGAAAATAATTTTAAAAATTAAAATACATCGTCCAGGCTTCATTTCAAGGCGAAACGGGTCAGGATAGGCTGAAAAATCGAGAACGAAAAAAATTTCCTTCCTATCCATTCGAACCCAACACGAGTTAGAAAATTCAAAAGTAAATGCAGAAAAATTCTAAAAACTAAAAAATATCATCCAGGGTTCATTTCAAGGCCATACGGGCCAGGATAGGCCGAAAAATAGAGAACAAAAATAATTTCCTTCCTACCCGTTTGAACCCAGCCCGAGTTAGAAAATTCGAAAACAAATGCAAAAAAATTTTAAAAATTAAAAAACATCATCCAGGATTCATTTCAAGACGAAACGGGTCAGGACAGGCCTAAAAATTGAGAACAAAAATAATTTCCTTCCTATCCGTTCGAACCCGGCCCGAGTTAGAAAATTCGAAAATAAATGCAAAAATATTTTAAAAATTAAAAAACATCATCCAGGCTTCATTTCAAGACGAAACGGGTCAGGACAGGCCTAAAAATTGAGAACAAAAATAATTTCCTTCCTATCCGTTCGAACCCGGCCCGAGTTAGAAAATTCAAAAATAAATGCAAAAAAATTTTAAAAATTAAAAAACATCATCCAGGCTTCATTTCAAGACGAAACGGGTCAAGACAGACCTAAAAATTGAGAACAAAAATAATTTCCTTCATATCCGTTCGAACCCGACCCAAGTTAGAAAATTGAAAAAAAATGCAAAATAATTTTAAAACTTAAAAAACATCATCCAGTCTTCATTTCAAGACGAAACGGGTTAGGACAGGCCGAAAAATCGAGAACGAAAAAAATTTCCTTCCTATCCGTTCAAACCCGACACGAGTTAGAAAATTCAAAAATAAATGCAAAAAAATTCTAAAAATTAAAAAACATCATCCAGGGTTCATTTCAAGACCATACGGACCAGGATAGGCCGAAAAATAGAGAACAAAAATAATTTCTTTCCAACCCGTTCGAACCCGGCTTGAGTTAGAAAATTCGAAAACAAATGCAAAAAAATTTTAAAAATTAAAAAACATCATCCAGCCTTCATTTCTTGAGAAAATAGGTCAGGACAAGCTTAAAAATCTAGAACAAAAAAAATTTCCTTCCAACCCGTTCGAACCCGGCCTGTGTTAGAAAATTCGAAAAGAAATGCAAAAAAATTTTAAAAATTAAAAAACATCATCCAGGTTTCATTTCAAGACGAAACGGGTCAGGACAGGCCGAAAAATTGATAACAAAAATAATTTCCTTCCTATCCGGTTGAACCCGACCCGAGTTAGAAAATTAAAAAAAAATGAAAATAATTTTAAAAATTAAAATACATCATCCAGGCTTCATTTCAAGGCGAAACGGGTCAGGATAGGCTGAAAAATCGAGAACGAAAAAAATTTCCTTCCTATCCGTTCGAACCCAACACGAGTTAGAAAATTCAAAAGTAAATGCAGAAAAATTCTAAAAACTAAAAAACATCATCCAGGGTTCATTTCAAGGCCATACGGGCCAGGATAGGCCGAAAAATAGAGAACAAAAATAATTTCCTTCCTACCCGTTCGAACCCAGCCCGAGTTAGAAAATTCGAAAACAAATGCAAAAAAATTTTAAAAATTAAAAAACATCATCCAGGCTTCATTTCAAAACGAAACGGGTCAGGATAGGCCTAAAAATTGAGAACAAAAATAATTTCCTTCCTATCCGTTCGAACCGGCCCGAGTTAGAAAATTCGAAAATAAATGCAAAAAAATTTTAAAAATTAAAAAACATCATCCAGGCTTCATTTCAAGACGAAACGGGTCAGGACAGGCCTAAAAATTGAGAACAAAAATAATTTCCTTCCAATCCGTTCGAACCCGGCCCGAGTTAGAAAATTAAAAAAAAACTAAAATAATTTTAAAAATTAAAAAACATCATCCTGGCTTCATTTCAAGGCGAAACGGGTCAGGACAGGCCGAAAAATCAAGAATGAAAAAAATTTCCTTCCTATCCGTTCGAACCCGATCCGAGTTAGAAAATTCAAAAATAAATGCAAAAAAATTATAAAAATTAAAAAACGTCGTCCAGGGTTCATTTCAAGACCATACGAGCCAGGATAGGCCGAAAAATAGAGAACAAAAATAATTTCCTTCCAACCTGTTCGAACCCGGCCAGAGTTAGAAAATTCGAAAATAAATGCAAAAAAATTTTAAAAACTAAAAAACATCATCCAGGCTTCATTTCAAGACGAAACGGGTCAGGACAAGCCGAAAATAGAGAACAAAAATAATTTCCTTCCTATGCGTTCGAACCCGACCCTAGTTAGAAAATTCAAAAAATATATGCAAAAAAATTTTAAAAATGAAAAAACATCATCGATGCTTCATTTTGAGACGAAACGGGTTAGAACAGGCCAAAAAATCAAGAACAAAAAAAATTTCCTTCCTATCCGTTCGAACCCGCCTCGTGTCAGAAAAGTCAAAAATAAATGCAAACAAATTCTAAATATTAAAAAACATCATCCATGGTTCATTTCAAGACCATACGGGCCAAGATAGGCTGAAAAATAGATAACAAAAATAATTTCCTTCCTACCAGTTCGAACCCGGCCCGAGTTAGAAAATTCTAAAATAAATGCAAAAAAAATTTAAAAATTAAGAAACATCATCCAGGCTTCATTTCAAGACGAAACAGGTCAAGAGAAGCCGAAAAATTGGGAACAAAAATAATTTCCTTCCTATCCGTTCGAACCAGACCCGAGCTATAACATTCAAAAAATTAATGCAAAAAAATTTTAAAAATTAAAAAACATCATCTAGGCTTCATTTCAAGACGAAACGGGTCAGGACGGGCCGAAAAATTAAGAACAAAAATAATTTCCTTCCTATCCGTTTGAACCCGACCCGAATTAGAAAATTAAAAAAGAAATGAAAATAATTTTAAAAATTAAAAAACATCATCCAGGCTTCATTTCAAGACGAAATGGGTCAGGACAGGCCGAAAAATTGAGAACGAAAAAAATTTCCTTCCTATCCGTTCGAATCCAACACGAGTTACAAAATTCAAAAAGAAATGCAAAAAAATTCTAAAAATTAAAAAACATCATCCAGGGTTCATTTCAAGACCATACGGGCCAGGGTAGGCCGAAAAATAGATAACAAAAATAATTTGCTTCCTACCTGGTCGAACTCGGCTTGAGTTAGAAAAATCTAAAATAAATGGAAAAAAATTTCAAAAGTTAAAAAACATCATCCAGGCTTCATTTCAAGACGAAACGGGTCAGGAGAGGCCGAAAAATTGAGAACAAAAATAATTTCCTTCCTATTCGTTCGAACCCGACCCGAGCTAGAAAATTCAAAAAATAAATGCAAAAAAATTTTAAAAATTGAAAACAGGATCCAATCTTCATTTCAAGTCGATACGGGTCAGCACTGGCCGAAAAATCGAGAACAAAAAAAATTTCCTTCCTATCATTTCGAACCCGACACGAGTTAGAAAATTCAAAAAATAAATGCAAAAAAGTTTTAAAAATTCAAAAACATCATCCAGGCTTCATTTCAAGACGAAACGGGTCAGGACAGGCTGAAAAATCGAGAACAAAAAAAATTACCATCCAATCCGTTCGAACCCGACACAAGTCAGAAAATTCAAAAATAAATGCAAAAAAAAAATCTAAAAATTAAAAAAACATCATCCAGGGTTCATTTAAAGGCCATACGGGCCAGGATGGGCCGAAAAATAGAGAACAAAAATAATTTCCTTCCTACCCGTTCGAACCCAGCCCGAGTTAGAAAATTCGAAAATAAATGCAGTAAAAATTTAAAAATTAAAAAACATCATCCAGGCTTCATTTCAAGACGAAACGGGTCAGGACAGGCCTAAAAATTGAGAACAAAAATGATTTCCTTCCTATCCGTTCGAACCCGACCTGAGTTTAAAAATTGAAAAAAAATGGAAAATAATTTTAAAAATTAAAAAACATCATTCAGGCTTCATTTCAAGACGAAACGGGTCAGGACAGGCCGAAAAATCGAGAACGAAAAAAATTTCCTTCCTATCCATTCGAACCCGATCCGAGTTAGAAAATTCGAAAATAAATGCAAAAAAATTATAAAAATTAAAAAACATCATCCAGCCTTCATTTCTTGAAAAAATAGGTTAGGACAAGCTGAAAAATCGAGAACAAAAAAAATTTACTTACAACCCGTTCGAACCCGGCCAGTGTTAGAAAATTCGAAAAGAAATGCAAAAAAATTTTATAAATTAAAAAACATCATCCAGCCTTCATTTCTGGAGAAAATAGGTCAGGACAAGCTTAAAAATCGAGAACAAAAAAAATTTCCTTCCAACCCGTTCGAACCCGGCCTGTGTTAGAAAATTTGAAAAGAAATGCAAAAAAATTTTAAAAATTAAAAAACATCATCCAGGTTTCATTTCAAGACGAAACGGGTCAGGACAGGCCGAAAAATTGATAACAAAAATAATTTCCTTCCTATCCGGTTGAACCCGACCCGAGTTAGAAAATTAAAAAAAAATGAAAATAATTTTAAAAATTAAAATACATCATCCAGGCTTCATTTCAAGGCGAAACGGGTCAGGATAGGCTGAAAAATCGAGAACGAAAAAAATTTCCTTCCTATCCATTCGAACCCAACACGAGTCAGAAAATTCAAAAGTAAATGCAGAAAAATTCTAAAAACTAAAAAACATCATCCAGGGTTCATTTCAAGCCCATACGGGCCAGGATAGGCCGAAAAATAGAGAACAAAAATAATTTCCTTCCTACCCGTTCGAACCCAGCCCGAGTTAGAAAATTCGAAAACAAATGCAAAAAAATTTTAAAAATTAAAAAACATCATCCAGGATTCATTTCAAGACGAAACGGGTCAGGACAGGCCTAAAAATTGAGAACAAAAATAATTTCCTTCCTATCCGTTCGAACCCGGCCCGAGTTAGAAAATTCGAAAATAAATGCAAAAAAATTTTAAAAATTAAAAAACATCATCCAGGCTTCATTTCAAGACGAAACGGGTCAGGACAGGCCTAAAAATTGAGAACAAAAATAATTTCCTTCCTATCCGTTCGAACCCGGCCCGAGTTATAAAATTCGAAAATAAATGCAAAAAAATTTTAAAAATTAAAAAACATCATCCAGGCTTCATTTCAAGACGAAACGGGTCAGGACAGGCCTAAAAATTCAGAACAAAAATAATTTCCTTCATATCCGTTCGAACCCGACCCGAGTTAGAAAATTGAAAAAAAATGCAAAATAATTTTAAAAATTAAAAAACATCATCCAGTCTTCATTTCAAGACGAAACGGGTCAGGACAGGTCGAAAAATCGAGAACGAAAAAAATTTCCTTCCTATCCGTTCAAACCCGACACGAGTTAGAAAATTCAAAAATAAATGCAAAAAAATTCTAAAAATTAAGAAACATCATCCAGGGTTCATTTCAAGACCATACGGGCCAGGATAGGCCGAAAAATAGAGAACAAAAATAATTTCTTTCCAACCCGTTCGAACCCGGCTTGAGTTAGAAAATTCGAAAAGAAATGCAAAAAAATTTTAAAAATTAAAAAACATCATCCAGCCTTCATTTCTTGAGAAAATAGGTCAGGACAAGCTTAAAAATCTAGAACAAAAAAAATTTCCTTCCAACCCGTTCGAACCCGGCCTGTGTTAGAAAATTCGAAAAGAAATGCAAAAAAATTTTAAAAATTAAAAAACATCATCCAAGTTTCATTTCAAGACGAAACGGGTCAGGACAGGCCGAAAAATTGATAACAAAAATAATTTCCTCCCTATCCGGTTGAACCCGACCCGAGTTAGAAAATTAAAAAAAAATTAAAATAATTTTAAAAATTAAAATACATCATCCAGGCTTCATTTCAAGGCGAAACGGGTCAGGATAGGCTGAAAAACCGAGAACGAAAAAAATTTCCTTCCTATCCGTTCGAACCCAACACGAGTTAGAAAATTCAAAACTAAATGCAGAAAAATTCTAAAAACTAAAAAACATCATCCAGGGTTCATTTCAAGGCCATACGGGCCAGGATAGGCCGAAAAATAGAGAACAAAAATAATTTCCTTCCTACCCGTTCGAACCCAGCCCGAGTTAGAAAATTCGAAAACAAATGCAAAAAAATTTTAAAAATTAAAAAACATCATCCAGGCTTCATTTCAAGACGAAACGGGTTAGGACAGGCCTAAAAATTGAGAACAAAAATAATTTCCTTCCTATCCGTTCGAACCCGGCCCGAGTTAGAAAATTCGAAAATAAATGCAAAAAAATTTTAAAAATTAAAAAACATCATCCAGGCTTCATTTCAAGACGAAACGGGTCAGGACAGGCCTAAAAATTGAGAACAAAAATAATTTCCTTCCTATACGTTCGAACCCGGCCCGAGTTAGAAAATTCGAAAATAAATGCAAAAAAATTTTAAAAATTAAAAAACATCATCCAGGCTTCATTTCAAGACGAAACGGGTCAGGACAGGCCTAAAAATTGAGAACAAAAATAATTTCCTTCCTATCCGTTCGAACCCGACCCGAGTTAGAAAATTGAAAAAAAATGCAAAATAATTTTAAAAATTAAAAAACATCATCCAGGCTTCATTTCAAGACGAAACGGGTCAGGACAGGCCGAAAAATCGAGAACGAAAAAAATTTCCTTCCTATCCGTTCAAACCCGACACGAGTTAGAAAATTCAAAAATAAATGCAAAAAAATTCTAAAAATTAAAAAACATCATCCAGGGTTCATTTCAAGACCGTACGGGCCAGGATAGGCCGAAAAATAGAGAACAAAAATAATTTCCTTCCAACCCGTTCGAACCCGGCCTGAGTTAGAAAATTTGAAAACAAATACAAAAAAATTTTAAAAATTAAAAAACATCATCCAGCCTTCGTTTCTTGACAAAATAGGTCAGGACAAGCTGAAAAATCGAGAACAAAAAAAATTTCCTTACAACCCGTTCGAACCCGGCCAGTGTTAGAAAATTCGAAAAGAAATGCAAAAAAATTTTAAAAATTAAAAAACATCATCCAGGTTTCATTTCAAGACGAAACGGGTCCGGACAGGCCGAAAAATTGATAACAAAAATAATTTCCTTCCTATCCGGTTGAACCCGACCCGAGTTAGAAAATTAAAAAAAAACGAAAATAATTTTAAAAATTAAAAAACATCATCCAGGCTTCATTTCAAGGTGAAACGGGTCAGGACAGGCCGAAAAATCAAGAATGAAAAAAATTTCCTTCCTATCCGTTCGAACCCGATCCGAGTTAGAAAATTCAAAAATAAATGCAAAAAAATTATAAAAATTAAAAAACGTCGTCCAGGGTTCATTTCAAGACCATACGAGCCAGGATAGGCCGAAAAATAGAGAACAAAAATAATTTCCTTCCAACCTGTTCGAACCCGGCCAGAGTTAGAAAATTCGAAAATAAATGCAAAAAAATTTTAAAAACTAAAAAACATCATCCAGGCTTCATTTCAAGACGAAACGGGTCAGGACAAGCCGAAAATAGAGAACAAAAATAATTTCCTTCCTATGCGTTCGAACCCGACCCTAGTTAGAAAATTCAAAAAATATATGCAAAAAAATTTTAAAAATGAAAAAACATCATCGAGGCTTCATTTCGAGACGAAACGGGTTAGAACAGGCCAAAAAATCAAGAACAAAAAAAATTTCCTTCCTATCCGTTCGAACCCGCCTCGAGTCAGAAAAGTCAAAAATAAATGCAAACAAATTCTAAATATTAAAAAACATCATCCATGGTTCATTTCAAGACCATACAGGCCAAGATAGGCTGAAAAATAGATAACAAAAATAATTTCCTTCCTACCAGTTCAAACCCGGCCCGAGTTAGAAAATTCTAAAATAAATGCAAAAAAAATTTAAAAATTAAGAAACATCATCCAGGCTTCATTTCAAGACGAAACAGGTCAAGAGAAGCCGAAAAATTGGGAACAAAAATAATTTCCCTCCTATCCGTTCGAACCAGACCCGAGCTATAACATTCAAAAAATTAATGCAAAAAAATTTTAAAAATTAAAAAACATCATCTAGGCTTCATTTCAAGACGAAACGGGTCAGGACGGGCCGAAAAATTGAGAACAAAAATAATTTCCTTCCTATCCGTTTGAACCCGACCCGAGTTAGAGAATTAAAAAAAAAATGAAAATAATTTTAAAAATTAAAAAACATCATCCAGGCTTCATTTCAAGACGAAATGGGTCAGGACAGGCCGAAAAATTGAGAACGAAAAAAATTTCCTTCCTATCCGTTCGAATCCAACACGAGTTAGAAAATTCAAAAAGAAATGCAAAAAAATTCTAAAAATTAAAAAACATCATCCAGGGTTCATTTCAGGACCATACGGGCCAGGGTAGGCCGAAAAATAGATAACAAAAATAATTTGCTTCCTACCTGGTCGAACTCAGCTTGAGTTAGAAAAATCTAAAATAAATGGAAAAAAATTTCAAAAGTTAAAAAACATCATCCAGGCTTCATTTCAAGACGAAACGGGTCAGGAGAGGCCGAAAAATTGAGAACAAAAATAATTTCCTTCCTATTCGTTCGAACCCGACCCGAGCTAGAAAATTCAAAAAATAAATGCAAAAAAATTTTAAAAATTGAAAACAGGATCCAATCTTCATTTCAAGACGATACGGGTCAGCACAGGCCGAAAAATCGAGAACAAAAAAAATTTCCTTCCTATCATTTCGAACCCGACACGAGTTAGAAAATTCAAAAAATAAATGCAAAAAAGTTTTAAAAATTCAAAAACATCATCCAGGCTTCATTTCAAGACGAAACGGGTCAGGACAGGCTGAAAAATCGAGAGCAAAAAAAATTACCATCCAATCCGTTCGAACCCGACACAAGTCAGAAAATTCAAAAATAAATGCAAAAAAAAATCTAAAAATTAAAAAAACATCATCCAGGGTTCATTTCAAGGCCATACGAGCCAGGATGGGTCGAAAAATAGAGAACAAAAATAATTTTCTTCCTACCCGTTCGAACCCAGCCCGAGTTAGAAAATTCGAAAATAAATGCAATAAAAATTTAAAAATTAAAAAACATCATCCAGGCTTCATTTCAAGACGAAACAGGTCAGGATAGGCCAAAAAATTGAGTACAAAAATAATTTCCTTCCTACCCGTTCGAACCCGGCCCGAGTTAGAAAATTCGAAAATAAATGCAAAAAAATTTTAAAAAATAAAAAACATCATCCAGGCTTCATTTCAAGACGAAACGGGTCAGGACAGGCCTAAAAATTGAGAACAAAAATAATTTCCTTCCTATCCGTTCGAACCCGACCTGAGTTTAAAAATTGAAAAAAAATGCAAAATAATTTTAAAAATTAAAAAACATCATTCAGGCTTCATTTCAAGACGAAACGGGTCAGGACAGGCCGAAAAATCGAGAACGAAAAAAATTTACTTCCTATCCGTTCAAACCCTTCACGAGTTAGAAAATTCAAAAACAAATGCAAAAAAATTCTAAAAATTAAAAAACATCATCCAGGGTTCATTTCAAGAACGTACGGGCCAGGATAGGCCGAAAAATAGAGAACAAAAATAATTTCCTTCCAACCCGTTCGAACCCGGCCTGAGTTAGAAAATTCGAAAACATATGCAAAAAAATTTTAAAAATTAAAAAACATCATCCAGCTTTCATTTCAAGACGAAACGGGTCAGGACAGGCCGAAAAATAGAGAACAAAAAAAACTTCCTTCTTATCCGTTCGAACCCGACCCGAGTTAGAAAATTCAAAAAATAAATGCAAAAAAATTTTAAAAATTAAAAACCATCATCCAGCATTCATTTCTTGACAAAACAGGTCAGGACAAGCGGAAAAATCGAGAAACAAAAAATTTCCCTCCTGTCCGTTCGAACCCGACACGAGTTAGAAAATTCAAAAATAAATGCAAACAAATTTAAAAATTAAAAAACATCATCCAGGCTTCATTTCAAGACTAAATGGGTTAGGACAGGCCGAAAAATCGAGAACGAAAAAAATTTCCTTCCTATCCGTTCAAACCCAACACGAGTTAGAAAATTCAAAAATAAATGCAAAAAAATTCTAGAAATTAAAAAACATCATCCAGGGTTCATTTCAAGACCGTACGGGCCAGGATAGGCCGAAAAATAGAGAACAAAAATAATTTTCTTCCAACCCGATCGAACTCGGCCTGAGTTAGAAAATTCGAAAACAAATGCAAAAAAATTTTAAAAATTAAAAAACATCATCCAGCCTTCATTTCTTGACAAAATAGGTCAGGACAAGCTGAAAAATCGAGAACAAAAAAAATTTCCTTCCAACCCGTTCGAACCCGGCCTGAGTTAGAAAATTCGAAACCAAATGCAAAAAAATTTTAAAAATTAAAAAACATAATCCAGGTTTCATTTCAAGACGAAACAGGTCAGGACAGGCCGAAAAATTTAGATCAAAAATAATTTCCTTCCTATCCGTTCGAGCCCGACCCGAGTTAGAAAATTAAAAAAAAATGCAAAATAATTTTAAAAATTAAAAAACATCATCCAGCCTTCATTTCTTGACAAAATAGGTCAGGACAAGCTGAAAAATCGAGAACAAAAATAATTTCCTTCCAACCCGTTCGAACCCTGCCTGAGTTGGAAAATTCGAAAACAAATGCAAAAAAATTTTAAAAATTAAAAAACATCATCCAGGTTTCATTTCAAGACGAAACAGGTCAGGACAGGCCGAAAAATTTAGATCAAAAATAATTTCCTTCCTATCCGTTCGAGCCCGACCCGAGTTAGAAAATTAAAAAAAAAATGCAAAATAATTTTAAAAATTAAAAAACATCATCCAGGCTTCATTTCAAGACGAAACGGGTCAGGATAGGCCGAGAAATCGAGAACGAAAAAAATTTCCTTCCTATCCATTCGAACCCGATCCGAGTTAGAAAATTCGAAAATAAATGCAAAAAAATTATAAAAATTAAAAAACGTCGTCCAGGGTTCATTTCAAGACCATACGAGCCAAGATAGGCCGAAAAATAGAGAACAAAAATAATTTCCTTCCTACCTGTTCGAACCCGGCCAGAGTTAGAAAATTCGTAAATAAATGCTAAAAAATTTTAAAAACTAAAAAACATCATCCAGGCTTCATTTCAAGACGAAACGGGTCAGGACAAGCCGAAAATAGAGAACAAAAATAATTTCCTTCCTATGCGTTCGAACCCGACCCGAGTTAGAAAATTCAAAAAATATATGCAAAAAAATTTTAAAAATGAAAAAACATCATCGAGGCTTCATTTCGAGACGAAACGGGTTAGAACAGGCCAAAAAATCAAGAACAAAAAAAATTTCCTTCCTATCCGTTCGAACCCGCCTCGAGTCAGAAAAGTAAAAAATAAATGCAACCAAATTCTAAATATTAAAAAACATCATTCATGGTTCATTTAAAGACGAAACGGGCCGGACAGGCTGAAAAATAGATAACAAAAATAATTTCCTTCCTACCAGTTCGAACCCGGCCCGAGTTAGAAAATTCTAAAATAAATGCAAAAAAAATTTAAAAATTAAGAAACATCATCCAGGCTTCTTTTCAAGACGAAATAGGTCAAGAGGAGCCGAAAAATTGGGAACAAAAATAATTTCCTTCCTATCCGTTCGAACCAGACCCGAGCTATAACATTCAAAAAATTAATGCAAAAAAATTTTAAAAATTAAAAAACATCATCTAGGCTTCATTTCAAGACGAAACGGGTCAGGACGGGCCGAAAAATTGAGAACAAAAATAATTTCCTTCCTATCCGTTTGAACCCGACCCGAGTTAGAAAATTAAAAAAAAAATGAAAATAATTTTAAAAATTAAAAAACATCATCCAGGCTTCATTTAAAGACGAAACGGGCCGGACAGGCCAAAAAATTGAGAACAAAAATAATTTCCTTCCTAACCGTTCGAACTCGGCCCGAGTTAGAAAATTCGAAAATAAATGCAAAAAAATTTTAAAAATTTAAAAACGTCATCCAGGCTTCATTTCAAGACGAAGCGGGTCAGGACAGGCCTAAAAATTGAGAACAAAAATAATTTCCTTCCTATCCGTTCGAACCCGACCCGAGTTAGAAAATTGAAAAAAAATGCAAAATAATTTTAAAAATTAAAAAACATCGTCCAGGTTTCATTTCAAGACGAAACGGGTCAGAAAAGGCCGAAAAATCGAGAACAAAAAAAATTTCCTTCCTATCCGTTCGAACCCAACACGAGTTAGAAAATTCAAAAATAAATGCAAAAAAATTCTAAAAAGTAAAAAACATCATCCAGGTTTCATTTCAAGACCATACGGGCCTGGGTAGGCCGAAAAATAGATAACAAAAATAATTTCCTTCCTACCTGGTCGAACCCGGCTTGAGTTAGAAAAATCTAAAATAAATGGAAAAAAATTTCAAAAGTTAAAAAACATAATCCAGGCTTCATTTCAAGACGAAACGGGTCAGGAGCGGCCGAAAAATTGAGAACAAAAATAATTTCCTTCCTATCCGTTCGAACCCGACCCGAGCTAGAAATTTCAAAAAATAAATGCAAAAAAATTTTAAAACTTGAAAACAGGATCCAATCTTCATTTCAAGACGATACGGGTCAACACAGGCCGAAAAATCGAGAACAAAGAAAATTTCCTTCCTATCCTTTCGAACTCGACACGAGTTGGAAAATTCAAAAAATAAATGCAAAATAATTTTAAAAATTCAAAAACATCATCCAGGCTTCATTTCAAGACGAAACGGGTCAGGACAGGGTGAAAAATCGAGAACAAAAAAAATTTCCATCCAATCGGTTCGAACCCGGCACGAGTCAGAAAATTCAAAAATAAATGCAAAAAAATTCTAAAAATTAAAAAACATCATCCAGGGTTCATTTCAAGACCATACGGGCCAGGATAGGCCGAGAAATAGAGAACAAAAATAATTTCCTTCCTATCTGTTCGAACCCGACCCGAGCTAGAAAATTCTAAAAATTAAAAAACATCATCCAGGGTTCATTTCAAGACCATACGGGCCAGGATAGGCCGAAAAATAGAGAACAAAAATAATTTCCTTCCTACCCGTTCGAACCCGGCTCGAGTTAGAAAATTCGAAAATAAATGCAAAAAAATTTTAAAAATTGAAAAGCATCATCCAAGCTTCATTTCAAGACCATACGGGCCAGGGTAGGCCGAAAAATATAGAAGAAAAATAATTTCCTTCCTACCCGTTGAACCCGACACAAGTTAGAAAATTCGAAAATAAATGCAAAAAAATTTAAAAAATTAAAAAACATCATCCAGGCTTCATTTCAAGACGAAATGGGTCAGGACAGGCCTAAAAATTGAGAACAAAAATAATTTCCTTCCTACCCGTTCGAACCCGGCCCGAGTTAGAAAATTCGAAAATAAATGTAAAAAAATTTTAAAAATTGAAAAGCATCATCCAAGCTTCATTCCAAGACGAAACGGGTCAGGACAGGCCGAAAAATAGAGAAGAAAAAAAATTTCCTTCTTATCCGTTCGAACCCGACCCGAGTTAGAAAATTCAAAAAATAAATGCAAAAAAATTTTAAAAATTAAAAAACATCATCCAGGCTTCATTTCTTGACAAAACAGGTCAGGACAAGCCGAAAAATCGAGAACAAAAGAAATTTCCTTCCTATCCGTTCGAACCCGACACGAGTTAGAAAATTCAAAAATAAATGCAAAAAAAGCTAAAAATTAAAAAAAACATCATCCAAGGTTCATTTCAAGACCATACGGGCCAGGATAAGCCGAAAAATAGAGAACAAAAATAATTTCCTTCCTACCCGTTCGAACTCGACACAAGTTAGAAAATTCGAAAATAAACGCAAAAAAAATTTAAAAAATTAGAAAATATCATCCAGGCTTCATTTCAAGACGAAACGGGTCAGGACAGGCCGAAAAATTGAGAACAAAAACAATTTCCTTCCTATCTGTTCGAACCCGGCCCGAGTTTGAAAATTCGAAAATAAATGCAAAAAAATTTTAAAAGTTAAAAAACATCATCCAGGCTTCATTTCAAGACGAAACGGGTCAGGACAGGCCTAAAAATTGAGAACAAAAATAATTTCCTTCCTATTCGTTCGAACCCGACCCGAGTTAGAAAATTAAAAAAAAATGCAAAATAATTTTAAAAACTAAAAAACATCATCCAGGCTTCATTTCAAGACGAAACGGGTTAGGACGGACCGAAAAATTGAGAACAAAAATAATTTCCTTCGTATCCGTTCGAACCCGACCCGATCTAGAAAATTCAAAAAATAAATGCAAAAAAATTCTAAAAATTAAAAAACATCATCCAGGGTTCATTTCAAGACCATACGGGCCAGGATAGGCCGAAAAATAGAGAACAAAACTAATTTCCTTCCTTCCCGTTCGAACCCAGCCCGAGTCAGAAAATTCGAAAAGAAATGCAAAAAAATTTTAAAAATTAAAAAGCATCATCTAGGCTTCATTTCAAGACGAAACGGGTCAGGACAGGCCGAAAAATAGAGAAGAAAAAAAATTTCCTTCTTATCCGTTCGAACCCGACCCGAGTTAGAAAATTCAAAAAATAAATGCAAAAAAATTTTAAAAATTAAAAAATATCATCCAGGCTTCATTTCAAGACAAAACAGGTCAGGACAAGTCGAAAAATCGAGAACAAAAAAATTTTCCTTCCTATCCGTTCGAACCCGACACCAGTTAGAAAATTCAAAAATAAATGCAAAAAAAAATGTAAAAATTAAAAAAAATCATCCAAGGTTCATTTCAGGACCATACGGGCCAGGTTAGGCCGAAAAATAGAGAAAAAAAAATAATTTCCTTCCGACCCATTCGAACCCGGCCCGAGTTAGAAAATTAAAAAAAAATGCAAAATAATTTTAAAAATTAAAAAACATCATCCAGGCTTCATTTCAAGACGAAACGGGTCAGGATAGGCCGAGAAATCGAGAACGAAAAAAATTTCCTTCCTATCCGTTCGAACCCGATCTGAGTTAGAAAATTCAAAAATAAATGCAAAAAAATTCTAAAAAATAAAAAACGTCGTCCAGGGTTCATTTCAAGACGAAACGAGTCAGGACAGGTCGAAAAATTGAGAACAAAAATAATTTCCTTCCAACCCGTTCGAACATGACCTGAGTTAGAAAATTCGAAAACAAATGCAAAAAAATTTTAAAAATTAAAAAACATCATCCAGGCTTCATTTCAAGAAGAAACGGGTCAGGACAGGCCGAAAAATTTAGAACAAAAATAATTTCCTTCCTTTGCGTTCGAACCAGACCCGAGTTAGAAAATTCAAAAAATATATGCAAAAAAATTTTAAAAATTAAAAAACATCATCGAGGCTTCATTTCGAGACGAAACAGATTAGGACAGGCCAAAAAATAGAGAACAAAAAAAATTTCCTTCCTATCCGTTCGAACCCGCCCCGAGTTAGAAAAGTAAAAAATAATGCAAAAAAATTCTAAAAATTAAAAAACATCATCCATGGTTCATTTCAAGACCATACGAGCCAAGATCGGCTGAAAAATAGATAACAAAAATAATTTCCTTCCTACCCGTTCGAACCCGGCCCGAGTTAGAAAATTCTAAAATAAATGCAAAAAAATTTTAAAAATTAAGAAACATCATCCAGGCTTCATTTCAAGACGAAACGGGTCAGCACAAACCGAAAAATCGTGAACAAAAAAAATTTCCTTCCTATCCGTTCGAACCCGACACGAGTTAGAAAATTCAAAAATAAATGCAAAAAAATTCTAAAAATGAAAAAACATCATCCAGGCTTCATTTCAAGACCATACGGACCAGGATAGGCCGAAAAATAGAGAACAAAAATAATTTCCTTCCTACCTGTTCGAACCCGGCCCGAGTTAGAAAAATGTAAAATAAATGCAAAAAAATTTCAAAAATTAAAAAACATCATCCAGGCTTCATCTCAAGACGAAACGGGTTAGGAGGGGCCGAAAAATTGAGAACAAAAATAATTTCCTTCCTATCTAGTCGAACCCGACCAGAGCTAGAAAATTCAAAAAATAAATGCAAAAAATTTTAAAAATTAAAAACCTGATCCAGGCTTCATTTCAAGACGATACGGGTCAGAACAGGCCGAAAAATTGAGAACAAAAAAAATTTCCTTCCTACCCGTTCGAACCCGACAAAAGTTGGAAAATTCAAAAATAAATGTAAAAAAATTCTAAAAATTAAAAAACATCATCCAGGGTTCATTTCAAGACCATACGGGCCAGGATAGGCTGAGAAATAGAGAACAAAAATAATTTCATTCCTACTCGTTCGAACTCGGCCCGAGTTAGAAAATTTGAAAATAAATGCAAAAAAATTTTAAAAATTAAAAAGCATCGTCCAGGCTTCATTTCAAGACGAAACGGGTCAGGACAGACCGAAAAATTGAGAACAAAAATAATTTCCTTCTTATGCGGTCGAACCCGACCCGAGTTAGAAAATTCAAAAAATATATGCAAAAAAATTTGAAAAATTAAAAAACATCAACGAGTCTTCATTTCGAGACGAAACGGGTTTGGACAGGCCAAAAAATTGGGAACAAAAATAATTTCCTTCTTCTCTATTCGAACCCGACCCGAGTTAGAAAATTCAAAAAATAAATGCAAAAACATTTTAAAAATTAAAAAACATCATCCAGGCTTCATTTCAAGACGAAACGGGTCAGCACAGGCCGAAAAATCGAGAACAAATTAAATTTCCTTCCTATCCGTTCGAACACGACACGAGTTGGAAAATTCAAAAATAAATGCAAAAAAATTCTAAAAATTAAAAAACATCATCCAGGGTTCATTTCAGGACCATACGGGCCATGATAGGCCGAGAAATAGTGAACAAAAATAATTTTCTTCCTACCCGTTCGAACCCGGCCCGAGTTAGAAAATTCTTAAATAAATGCAAAAGAATTTCAATAATTAAAAAACATCATCCAGGCCTCATTTCAAGACGAAACGGGTCAGGAGAGGCCGAAAAATTGGGAACAAAAATAATTCCCTTCCTATCTGTTCGAACCCGACCCGAGCTAGAAAATTCAAAAAATAAATGCAAATACATTTTAAAAATTAAAAAACATCATCCAGTGTCATTTCAAGATCATACTGGCCAGGATAGGCCGAAAAATAGAGAACAAAAATAATTTTCTTCCTACCCGTTCGAACCCGACCAGAGTTAGAAAATTCAAAAAAAAAATGCTAAAAAATTTTAAAAATTAAAAAACATCATTCAGGCTTCATTTAAAGACGAAACGGGTCTGGACAGGCCGAAAAGTCGTCAACAAAAATAATTTCCTTCCTATGCGTTCGAACCCGACCCGAGTTAGAAAATTCAAAAAATATATGCAAAAAAATTTTAAAAATTAAAAAACATCATCCAGGCTTCATTTAAAGACGAAATGGGTTAGGACATGTCAAAAAATCGTGAACAATGAAAATTTCCTTCCTATCCGTTCGAACCCGACTCAAGTTAGAAAAGTAAAAAATAAATGCAAAAAAATTTTAAAAATTAAAAAGCATCATCCAGGCTTCATTTCAAGACGAAACGGGTTAGGACGGACCGAAACATTGAGAACAAAAATAATTTCTTTCCTATCCGTTCGAACCCGACCCGAGATCGAAAATTCAAAAATAAATGCTAAAAAATTTTAGAATTTAAAAAACATCATCCAGGCTTCATTTGAAGACGAAACGGGTCAGGACAGGCCGAAAAATCGAGAACGAAAAAAATTTCCTGCCTATCCGGTCGAACCCGATCTGAGTTAGAAAATTCAAAAATAAATGTAAAACAATTCTAAAAATTAAAAAACATCATCCAGGGTTCATTTCAAGACCATACGGGCCAGGATAGGCCGAAAAATAGAGAAAAAAAATAATTTCCTTCCTGCCCGTTCGAACCCGGCCAGAGTTAGAAAATTCGAAAATGAATGCAAAAAAATTTTAAAAATTAAAAAACATCATCCAGGCTTCATTTCCAGACGAAACGGCTCAGGACAGGCCGAAAAATAGTGAACAAAAATAATTTCCTTCCTATGCGTTCGAACCCGACCCGAGTTAGAAAATTCAAAAAATATATGCTAAAAAATTTTAAAAATTAAAAAACATCATCCAGCCTTCATTTCTTGACAAAACAGGTCAGGACAAGCGGAAAAATCGAGAACAAAAAAAATTTCCTTCCTATCCGTTCGAACCCGACACAAGTTAGAAAATTCAAAAATAAATGTAAAAAAAATCTAAAAATTAAAAAAACATCATCCAGGGTTCATTTCAAGGCCATACGGGCCAGGATAGGCCGAAAAATAGAGAACAAAAATAATTTCCTTCCTACCCGTTCGAACCCAGCCCGAGTTAGAAAATTCGAAAATAAATGCAAAAAAAAATTAAAAATTAAAAAACATCATCCAGGCTTCATTTCAAGACGAAACGGGTCAGACCAGGCCAAAAAATTGAGAACAAAAATAATTTCCTTCCTATCCGTTCGAACTCGGCCCGAGTTAGAAAATTAGAAAATAAATGCAAAAAAATTTTAAAAATTAAAAAACATCATCCAGGCTTCATTTCAAGACGAAACGGGTCAGGACAGGCCGAAAAATGGAGAACAAAAATAATTTCCTTCCTATCTGTTTGAACCCGACCCGAGTTAGAAAATTAAAAAAAAATGAAAAAAATTTTAAAAATTAAAAAACATTATCCAGGCTTCATTTCAAGATGAAACGGGTCAGGACAGGCCGAAAAATCGAGAACGAAAAAACTTTCCTTCCAATCCGTTCAAACCCGACACAAGTTAGAACATTCAAAAATAAATGCAAAAAAATTCTAAAAATTAAAAATATCATCCAGGGTTCATTTCAAGGCCGTACGGGCCAGGATAGGCCAAAAAATAGAGAACAAAAATAATTTCCTTCCAACAGTTCGAACCCGGCCTGAGTTAGAAAATTCGAAAACAAATGCAAAAAAATTTTAAAAATTAAAAAACATCATCCAGGTTTCATTTCAAGACGAAACGGGTCAGGACTAGCCGAAAAATTTAGAACAAAAATAATTTCCTTCCTATCCGTTCGAGCCCGACCTGAGTTAGAAAATTAAAAAAAAATGCAAAATAATTTTAAAAATTAAAAAACGTCATCCAGGCTTCATTTAAAGACGAAACGGGCAGGACAGGCCAAAAAATTGAGAACAAAAATAATTTCCTTCCTATCCGTTTGAACCCGTCCCGAGTTAGAAAATTCGAAAATAAATGCAAAAAAAATTTTAAAAATTAAAAAACGTAATACAAGCTTCATTTCAAGACGAAGCGGGTCAGGACAGGCCTAAAAATTGAGAACAAAAATAATTTCCTTCCTATCCGTTCGAACCCGACCCGAGTTAGAAAATTGAAAAACAATGCAAAATAATTTCAAAAATTAAAAAATATCATCCAGGTTTCATTTCAAGACGAAACGGGTCAGGAAAGGCCGAAAAATCGAGAACAAAAAAAATTTCCTACCTATCCGTTCGAACCCAACACGAGTTAGAAAATTCAAAAATAAATGCAAAAAAATTCTAAAAAGTAAAAAACATCATCCAGGGTTCATTTCAAGACCATACGGGCCAGGGTAGGCCGACAAATAGATAACAAAAATAATTTCCTTCCTACCTGGTCGAACCCGGCTAGAGTTAGAAAAATCTAAAATAAATGGAAAAAAATTTCAAATGTTAAAAAACATCATCCAGGCTTCATTTCAAGACGAAACGGGTCAGGAGAGGCCGAAAAATTGAGAACAAAAATAATTTCCTTCCTATCCGTTTAAACCCGACCCGAGCTAGAAAATTCAAAAAATAAATGCAAAAAAATTTAAAAAATTGAAAACAAGATCCAATCTTCAATTCAAGACGATACGGGTCAGCACAGGCTGAAAAATCGAGAACAAAAAAAATTTCCTTCCTATCCTTTCGAACCCAACACGAGTTAGAAAATTCAAAAAATAAATGCAAAAAAATTTTAAAAATTCAAAAACATCATCCAGGCTTCATTTCAAAACGAAACGGGTCAGGACAGGTTGAAAAATCGAGAACAAAAAAAATTTCCATCCAATCCGTTCGAACCCGACACGAGTCAGAAAATTCAAAAATAAATGCAAAAAAATTCTAAAAATTAAAAAACATCATCCAGGGTTCATTTCAAGACCATACGGGCCAGGATAGGCCGAGAAATAGAGAACAAAAATAATTTCGTTCCTACCCGTTCGAACCCGGCCCTGGTTAGAAAATTCGAAAATAAATGTAAAAAAATTTTAAAAATTAAAAAGCATCATCCAGGCTTCATTTCAAGACGAAACGGGTCAGGCCAGACCGAAAAATTGAGAACAAAAATAATTTCCTTCCTATGCGTTCGAACCCGACCCGAGCTAGAAAATTCTAAAAATAAATGCAAAAAAATTCTAAAAATTAAAAAACATCATCCAGGGTTCATTTCAAGACCATACGGGCCAGGATAGGCCGAAAAATAGAGAACAAAAATAATTTCCTTCCTACCCGTTCGAACCCGGCCCGAGTTAGAAAATTTGAAAATAAATGCAAAAAAATTTTAAAAATTGAAAAGCCTCATCCAAGCTTCATTTCAAGACGAAACGGGTCCGGACAGGCCGAAAAATAGAGAAGAAAAAAAATTTTCTTCTTATCCGTTCGAACCCGACACCAGTTAGAAAATTCAAAAATAAATGCAAAAAAAATGTAAAACTTAAAAAAAATCATCCAGGGTTCATTTCAGGACCATACGGGCCAGGTTAGGCCGAAAAATAGAGAAAAAAAAATAATTTCCTTCTGACCCATTCGAACCCGACCCGAGTTAGAAAATTAAAAAAAAAATGCAAAATAATTTTAAAAATTAAAAAACATCATCCAGGCTTCATTTCAAGACGAAACTGGTCAGGACAGGCCGAAAAATCGAGAACGAAAAAAATTTCCTTCCTATCCGTTCAAACCCTACACGAGTTAGAAAATTCAAAAATAAATGCAAAAAAATTCTAAAAATTTAAAAACATCATCCAGGGTTCATTTCAAGACCATACGGGCCAGGATAGGCCGAAAAATAGAGAACGAAAATAATTTCCTTCCAACCCGTTTGAACACGACCTGAGTTAGAAAATTCGAAAACAAATGCAAAAAAATTTTAAAAATTAAAAAACATCATGCAGGCTTCATTTCAAGAAGAAACGGGTCAGGACAAGCCGAAAAATTTAGAACAAAAATAATTTCCTTCCTTTGCGTTCGAACCAGACCCGAGTTAGAAAATTCAAAAAATATATGCAAAAAAATTTTAAAAATTAAAAAACATCATCGAGGCTTCATTTCGAGACGAAACGGGTTAGGACAGGCCAAAAAATCGAGAACAAAAAAAATTTCCTTCCTATCCGTTCGAACCCGCCCCGAGTTTGAAAAGTAAAAAATAAATGCAAAAAAATTCTAAAAATTAAAAAACATCATCCATGGTTCATGTCAAGACCATACGGGCCAAGATCGGCTGAAAAATAGATAACAAAAATAATTTTCTTCCTACCCGTTCGAACCCGGCCCGAGTTAGAAAATTCTAAAATAAATGCAAAAAAATTTTAAAAATTAAGAAATATCATCCAGGCTTCATTTTAAGACGAAACGGGTCAGGAAAGGCCGAAAAATTGGGAACAAAAATAATTTCCTTCCTATCCGTTCGAACCAGACTCGAGCTAGAAAATTCAAAAAATAAATGCAAAAAAATTTTAAAAATTAAAAAACATCATCCATGCTTCATCTCAAGACGAAACGGGTCAGCACAGACCGAAAAATCGTGAACAAAAAAAATTTCCTACCTATCCGTTCGAACCCGACACGAGTTAGAAAATTCAAAAATAAATGCAAAAAAATTCTAAAAATTAAAAAACATCATCCAGGCTTCATTTCAAGACCATAAGGACCAGGATAGGCCGAAAAATAGAGAACAAAAATAATTTCCTTCCTACCTGATCGAACTCGGCCCGAGTTAGAAAAATCTAAAATAAATGCAAAAAAATTTCAAAAATTAAAAAACATCATCCAGGCTTCATCTCAAGATGAAACGGGTTAGGAGGGGCCGAAAAATTGAGAACAAAAATAATTTCCTTCCTATCCGTTCGAACCCGACCCGAGCTAGAAAATTCAAAAAATAAATGCAAAAAAATTTTAAAAATTAAAAACCTGATCCAGGCTTCATTTCAAGACGATACGGGTCAGAACAGGCCGAAAAATCGAGAACAAAAAAAATTTCCTTCCTACCCGTTCGAACCCGACACGAGTTGGAAAATTCAAAAATAAATGTAAAAAAATTCTAAAAATTAAAAAACATCATCCAGGGTTCATTTCAAGACCATACGGGCCAGGATAGGCCGAGAAATAGAGAACAAAAATAATTTCATTCCTACTCGTTTGAACCCGGCCCGAGTTAGAAAATTCAAAAATAAATGCAAAAAAATTTTAAAAATTAAAAAGCATCATCCAGGCTTCATTTCAAGACGAAACGGGTCAGGACAAACCGAAAAATTGAGAACAAAAATAATTTCCTTCCTATGCGTTCGAACCCGACCCGGGTTAGAAAATTCAAAAAATATATGCAAAAAAATTTGAAAAATTAAAAAACATCATCGAGGCTTTATTTCGAGACGAAACGGGTTAGGACAGGCCAAAAAATTGGGAACAAAAATAATTTCCTTCCTCTCTATTCGAACCCGACCCGAGTTAGAAAATTCAAAAAATAAATGCAAAAACATTTTAAAAATTAAAAAACATCATCCAGGCTTCATTTCAAGACGAAACGGGTCAGCACAGGCCGAAAAATCGAGAACAAATTAAATTTCCTTCCTGTCCGTTCGAACAAGACACGAGTTAGAAAATTCAAAAATAAATGCAAAAAAATTCTAAAAATTAAAAAACATCATCCAGGGTTCATTTCAGGACCATACGGGCTATGATAGGCCGAGAAATAGAGAACAAAAATAATTTTTTTCCTACCCGTTCGAACTCGGCCCGAGTTAGAAAATTCGAAAATAAATACAAAAAAATTTCAATAATTAAAAAACATCATCCAGGCCTCATTTCAAGACGAAACGGGTCAGGAGAAGCCGAAAAATTGGGAACAAAAATAATTCCCTTCCTATCTGTTCGAACCCGACCCGAGCTAGAAAATTCAAAAAATAAATGCAAAAACATTTTAAAAATTAAAAAACATCATCCAGGATTCATTTCATGACCATACGGGCCAGGATAGGCTGAAAAATAGAGAACAAAAATAATTTCTTTCCTACCCGTTCGAACCCGGCCCGAGTTAGAAAATTCAAAAATAAATGCTAAAAAATTTTAAAAATTAAAAAACATCATCCAAGCTTCATTTCAAGACGAAACGGGTCAGGACAGGCCGAAAAATCGTGAACAAAAATAATTTCCTTCCTATACGTTCGAACCCGACCCAAGTTAGAAAATTCAAAAAATATGTGCAAAAAAATTTTAAAAATTAAAAAACATCATCCGGGCTTCATTTCAAGACGAACCGGGTTAGGACAAGCCAAAAAATCGTGAACAAAGAAAATTTCCTTCCTATCCGTTCGAACCCGACTCAAGTTAGAAAAGTAAAAAATAAATGCAAAAAAATTCTAAAAATTAAAAAACATCATCCAGGCTTCATTTCAAGAACATACGGGCCAGGATAGGCCGAGAAATAGAGAACAAAAATAATTTCCTTCCTACCCGTTTGAACCCGGCCCGAGTTAGAAAATTCGAAAATAAATGCAAAATAATTTCAAAAATTAAAAAGCATCATCCAGGCGTCATTTCAAGACGAAACGGGTTAGGACGGACCGAAAAATTGAGAACAAAAATAATTTCTTTCCTATCCATTCGAATCCGACCCGAGTTCGAAAATTCAAAAATAAATGCTAAAAGATTTTAAAAATTAAAAAACATCATCCAGGCTTCATTTCAAGACGAAACGGGTTAGGACAGGCCGAAAAATCGAGAACGAAAAAAATTTCCTTCCTATCCGTTTGAACCCGATCCGAGTTAGAAAATTCAAAAATAAATGTAAAAAAATTCTAAAAATTAAAAAACATCATCCCGGGTTCATTTCAAGACCATACGGGCCAGGATAGGCAGAAAAATAGAGAACAAAAATAATTTCCTTCCTGCCCGTTCGAACCCGGCCTCAGTTAGAAAATTCGAAAATAAATGCAAAAAAATTTTAAAAATTAAAAAACATCTTCCAGGCTTCATTTCAAGACGAAACGGCTCAGGACTGGCCGAAAAATAGTGAACAAAAATAATTTCCTTCCTATGCGTTCGAACCCGACCCGAGTTAGAAAATTCAAAAAATATATGCAAAAAAATTTTAAAAATTAAAAAACATCATCGAGGCTTCATTTCGAGACGAAACGGGTTAGGACAGGCCAAAAAATCGAGAACAAAAAAAATTTCCTTCCTATCCGTTCGAACCCGATCTGAGTTAGAAAATTCAAAAATAAATGTAAAACAATTCTAAAAATTAAAAAACATCATCCAGGGTTCATTTCAAGACCATACGGGCCAGGATAGGCCGAAAAATAGAGAAAAAAAATAATTTCCTTCCTGCCCGTTCGAACCCGGCCTGAGTTAGAAAATTCGAAAATGAATGCAAAAAAATTTTAAAAATTAAAAAACATCATCCAGGCTTCATTTCCAGACGAAACGGCTCAGGACAGGCCGAAAAATAGTGAACAAAAATAATTTCCTTCCTATGCGTTCGAACCCGACCCGAGTTAGAAAATTCAAAAAATATATGCTAAAAAATTTTAAAAATTAAAAAACATCATCCAGCCTTCATTTCTTGACAAAACAGGTCAGGACAAGCGGAAAAATCGAGAACAAAAAAAATTTCCTTCCTATCCGTTCGAACCCGACACAAGTTAGAAAATTCAAAAATAAATGTAAAAAAAATCTAAAAATTAAAAAAACATCATCCAGGGTTCATTTCAAGGCCATACGGGCCAGGATAGGCCGAAAAATAGAGAACAAAAATAATTTCCTTCCTACCCGTTCGAACCCAGCCCGAGTTAGAAAATTCGAAAATAAATGCAAAAAAAAATTAAAAATTAAAAAACATCATCCAGGCTTCATTTCAAGACGAAACGGGTCAGACCAGGCCAAAAAATTGAGAACAAAAATAATTTCCTTCCTATCCGTTCGAACTCGGCCCGAGTTAGAAAATTAGAAAATAAATGCAAAAAAATTTTAAAAATTAAAAAACATCATCCAGGCTTCATTTCAAGACGAAACGGGTCAGGACAGGCCGAAAAATGGAGAACAAAAATAATTTCCTTCCTATCTGTTTGAACCCGACCCGAGTTAGAAAATTAAAAAAAAATGAAAAAAATTTTAAAAATTAAAAAACATTATCCAGGCTTCATTTCAAGATGAAACGGGTCAGGACAGGCCGAAAAATCGAGAACGAAAAAACTTTCCTTCCAATCCGTTCAAACCCGACACAAGTTAGAACATTCAAAAATAAATGCAAAAAAATTCTAAAAATTAAAAATATCATCCAGGGTTCATTTCAAGGCCGTACGGGCCAGGATAGGCCAAAAAATAGAGAACAAAAATAATTTCCTTCCAACAGTTCGAACCCGGCCTGAGTTAGAAAATTCGAAAACAAATGCAAAAAAATTTTAAAAATTAAAAAACATCATCCAGGTTTCATTTCAAGACGAAACGGGTCAGGACTAGCCGAAAAATTTAGAACAAAAATAATTTCCTTCCTATCCGTTCGAGCCCGACCTGAGTTAGAAAATTAAAAAAAAATGCAAAATAATTTTAAAAATTAAAAAACGTCATCCAGGCTTCATTTAAAGACGAAACGGGCAGGACAGGCCAAAAAATTGAGAACAAAAATAATTTCCTTCCTATCCGTTTGAACCCGTCCCGAGTTAGAAAATTCGAAAATAAATGCAAAAAAAATTTTAAAAATTAAAAAACGTAATACAAGCTTCATTTCAAGACGAAGCGGGTCAGGACAGGCCTAAAAATTGAGAACAAAAATAATTTCCTTCCTATCCGTTCGAACCCGACCCGAGTTAGAAAATTGAAAAACAATGCAAAATAATTTCAAAAATTAAAAAATATCATCCAGGTTTCATTTCAAGACGAAACGGGTCAGGAAAGGCCGAAAAATCGAGAACAAAAAAAATTTCCTACCTATCCGTTCGAACCCAACACGAGTTAGAAAATTCAAAAATAAATGCAAAAAAATTCTAAAAAGTAAAAAACATCATCCAGGGTTCATTTCAAGACCATACGGGCCAGGGTAGGCCGACAAATAGATAACAAAAATAATTTCCTTCCTACCTGGTCGAACCCGGCTAGAGTTAGAAAAATCTAAAATAAATGGAAAAAAATTTCAAATGTTAAAAAACATCATCCAGGCTTCATTTCAAGACGAAACGGGTCAGGAGAGGCCGAAAAATTGAGAACAAAAATAATTTCCTTCCTATCCGTTTAAACCCGACCCGAGCTAGAAAATTCAAAAAATAAATGCAAAAAAATTTAAAAAATTGAAAACAAGATCCAATCTTCAATTCAAGACGATACGGGTCAGCACAGGCTGAAAAATCGAGAACAAAAAAAATTTCCTTCCTATCCTTTCGAACCCAACACGAGTTAGAAAATTCAAAAAATAAATGCAAAAAAATTTTAAAAATTCAAAAACATCATCCAGGCTTCATTTCAAAACGAAACGGGTCAGGACAGGTTGAAAAATCGAGAACAAAAAAAATTTCCATCCAATCCGTTCGAACCCGACACGAGTCAGAAAATTCAAAAATAAATGCAAAAAAATTCTAAAAATTAAAAAACATCATCCAGGGTTCATTTCAAGACCATACGGGCCAGGATAGGCCGAGAAATAGAGAACAAAAATAATTTCGTTCCTACCCGTTCGAACCCGGCCCTGGTTAGAAAATTCGAAAATAAATGTAAAAAAATTTTAAAAATTAAAAAGCATCATCCAGGCTTCATTTCAAGACGAAACGGGTCAGGCCAGACCGAAAAATTGAGAACAAAAATAATTTCCTTCCTATGCGTTCGAACCCGACCCGAGCTATAAAATTCTAAAAATAAATGCAAAAAAATTCTAAAAATTAAAAAACATCATCCAGGGTTCATTTCAAGACCATACGGGCCAGGATAGGCCGAAAAATAGAGAACAAAAATAATTTCCTTCCTACCCGTTCGAACCCGGCCCGAGTTAGAAAATTTGAAAATAAATGCAAAAAAATTTTAAAAATTGAAAAGCGTCATCCAAGCTTCATTTCAAGACGAAACGGGTCCGGACAGGCCGAAAAATAGAGAAGAAAAAAAATTTTCTTCTTATCCGTTCGAACCCGACACCAGTTAGAAAATTCAAAAATAAATGCAAAAAAAATGTAAAACTTAAAAAAAATCATCCAGGGTTCATTTCAGGACCATACGGGCCAGGTTAGGCCGAAAAATAGAGAAAAAAAAATAATTTCCTTCTGACCCATTCGAACCCGACCCGAGTTAGAAAATTAAAAAAAAAATGCAAAATAATTTTAAAAATTAAAAAACATCATCCAGGCTTCATTTCAAGACGAAACTGGTCAGGACAGGCCGAAAAATCGAGAACGAAAAAAATTTCCTTCCTATCCGTTCAAACCCTACACGAGTTAGAAAATTCAAAAATAAATGCAAAAAAATTCTAAAAATTTAAAAACATCATCCAGGGTTCATTTCAAGACCATACGGGCCAGGATAGGCCGAAAAATAGAGAACGAAAATAATTTCCTTCCAACCCGTTTGAACACGACCTGAGTTAGAAAATTCGAAAACAAATGCAAAAAAATTTTAAAAATTAAAAAACATCATGCAGGCTTCATTTCAAGAAGAAACGGGTCAGGACAAGCCGAAAAATTTAGAACAAAAATAATTTCCTTCCTTTGCGTTCGAACCAGACCCGAGTTAGAAAATTCAAAAAATATATGCAAAAAAATTTTAAAAATTAAAAAACATCATCGAGGCTTCATTTCGAGACGAAACGGGTTAGGACAGGCCAAAAAATCGAGAACAAAAAAAATTTCCTTCCTATCCGTTCGAACCCGCCCCGAGTTTGAAAAGTAAAAAATAAATGCAAAAAAATTCTAAAAATTAAAAAACATCATCCATGGTTCATGTCAAGACCATACGGGCCAAGATCGGCTGAAAAATAGATAACAAAAATAATTTTCTTCCTACCCGTTCGAACCCGGCCCGAGTTAGAAAATTCTAAAATAAATGCAAAAAAATTTTAAAAATTAAGAAATATCATCCAGGCTTCATTTTAAGACGAAACGGGTCAGGAAAGGCCGAAAAATTGGGAACAAAAATAATTTCCTTCCTATCCGTTCGAACCAGACTCGAGCTAGAAAATTCAAAAAATAAATGCAAAAAAATTTTAAAAATTAAAAAACATCATCCATGCTTCATCTCAAGACGAAACGGGTCAGCACAGACCGAAAAATCGTGAACAAAAAAAATTTCCTACCTATCCGTTCGAACCCGACACGAGTTAGAAAATTCAAAAATAAATGCAAAAAAATTCTAAAAATTAAAAAACATCATCCAGGCTTCATTTCAAGACCATAAGGACCAGGATAGGCCGAAAAATAGAGAACAAAAATAATTTCCTTCCTACCTGATCGAACTCGGCCCGAGTTAGAAAAATCTAAAATAAATGCAAAAAAATTTCAAAAATTAAAAAACATCATCCAGGCTTCATCTCAAGATGAAACGGGTTAGGAGGGGCCGAAAAATTGAGAACAAAAATAATTTCCTTCCTATCCGTTCGAACCCGACCCGAGCTAGAAAATTCAAAAAATAAATGCAAAAAAATTTTAAAAATTAAAAACCTGATCCAGGCTTCATTTCAAGACGATACGGGTCAGAACAGGCCGAAAAATCGAGAACAAAAAAAATTTCCTTCCTACCCGTTCGAACCCGACACGAGTTGGAAAATTCAAAAATAAATGTAAAAAAATTCTAAAAATTAAAAAACATCATCCAGGGTTCATTTCAAGACCATACGGGCCAGGATAGGCCGAGAAATAGAGAACAAAAATAATTTCATTCCTACTCGTTTGAACCCGGCCCGAGTTAGAAAATTCAAAAATAAATGCAAAAAAATTTTAAAAATTAAAAAGCATCATCCAGGCTTCATTTCAAGACGAAACGGGTCAGGACAAACCGAAAAATTGAGAACAAAAATAATTTCCTTCCTATGCGTTCGAACCCGACCCGGGTTAGAAAATTCAAAAAATATATGCAAAAAAATTTGAAAAATTAAAAAACATCATCGAGGCTTTATTTCGAGACGAAACGGGTTAGGACAGGCCAAAAAATTGGGAACAAAAATAATTTCCTTCCTCTCTATTCGAACCCGACCCGAGTTAGAAAATTCAAAAAATAAATGCAAAAACATTTTAAAAATTAAAAAACATCATCCAGGCTTCATTTCAAGACGAAACGGGTCAGCACAGGCCGAAAAATCGAGAACAAATTAAATTTCCTTCCTGTCCGTTCGAACAAGACACGAGTTAGAAAATTCAAAAATAAATGCAAAAAAATTCTAAAAATTAAAAAACATCATCCAGGGTTCATTTCAGGACCATACGGGCTATGATAGGCCGAGAAATAGAGAACAAAAATAATTTTTTTCCTACCCGTTCGAACTCGGCCCGAGTTAGAAAATTCGAAAATAAATACAAAAAAATTTCAATAATTAAAAAACATCATCCAGGCCTCATTTCAAGACGAAACGGGTCAGGAGAAGCCGAAAAATTGGGAACAAAAATAATTCCCTTCCTATCTGTTCGAACCCGACCCGAGCTAGAAAATTCAAAAAATAAATGCAAAAACATTTTAAAAATTAAAAAACATCATCCAGGATTCATTTCATGACCATACGGGCCAGGATAGGCTGAAAAATAGAGAACAAAAATAATTTCTTTCCTACCCGTTCGAACCCGGCCCGAGTTAGAAAATTCAAAAATAAATGCTAAAAAATTTTAAAAATTAAAAAAACATCATCCAAGCTTCATTTCAAGACGAAACGGGTCAGGACAGGCCGAAAAATCGTGAACAAAAATAATTTCCTTCCTATACGTTCGAACCCGACCCAAGTTAGAAAATTCAAAAAATATGTGCAAAAAAATTTTAAAAATTAAAAAACATCATCCGGGCTTCATTTCAAGACGAACCGGGTTAGGACAAGCCAAAAAATCGTGAACAAAGAAAATTTCCTTCCTATCCGTTCGAACCCGACTCAAGTTAGAAAAGTAAAAAATAAATGCAAAAAAATTCTAAAAATTAAAAAACATCATCCAGGCTTCATTTCAAGAACATACGGGCCAGGATAGGCCGAGAAATAGAGAACAAAAATAATTTCCTTCCTACCCGTTTGAACCCGGCCCGAGTTAGAAAATTCGAAAATAAATGCAAAATAATTTCAAAAATTAAAAAGCATCATCCAGGCGTCATTTCAAGACGAAACGGGTTAGGACGGACCGAAAAATTGAGAACAAAAATAATTTCTTTCCTATCCATTCGAATCCGACCCGAGTTCGAAAATTCAAAAATAAATGCTAAAAGATTTTAAAAATTAAAAAACATCATCCAGGCTTCATTTCAAGACGAAACGGGTTAGGACAGGCCGAAAAATCGAGAACGAAAAAAATTTCCTTCCTATCCGTTTGAACCCGATCCGAGTTAGAAAATTCAAAAATAAATGTAAAAAAATTCTAAAAATTAAAAAACATCATCCCGGGTTCATTTCAAGACCATACGGGCCAGGATAGGCAGAAAAATAGAGAACAAAAATAATTTCCTTCCTGCCCGTTCGAACCCGGCCTCAGTTAGAAAATTCGAAAATAAATGCAAAAAAATTTTAAAAATTAAAAAACATCTTCCAGGCTTCATTTCAAGACGAAACGGCTCAGGACTGGCCGAAAAATAGTGAACAAAAATAATTTCCTTCCTATGCGTTCGAACCCGACCCGAGTTAGAAAATTCAAAAAATATATGCAAAAAAATTTTAAAAATTAAAAAACATCATCGAGGCTTCATTTCGAGACGAAACGGGTTAGGACAGGCCAAAAAATCGAGAACAAAAAAAATTTCCTTCCTATCCGTTCGAACCCGATTCAAGTTAGAAAAGTAAAAAAAAAATGCAAAAAAATTCTAAAAACTAAAAAACATCATCCAGGGTTCATTTCAAGACCATACGGGCCAACATTGGCTGAAAAATAGATAACAAAAATAATTTCCTTCCTACCCGTTCGAACCCGGCCTGAGTTAGAAAATTCGAAAATAAATGCAAAAAAATTTTAAAAATTAAAAAACATCATCCAGGCTTCATTTCAAGACGAAACGGGTCAGAACAGGCCGAAAAATTGAGAACAAAAATAATTTCCTTCCTATCCGTTCGAACACGACACGAGTTAGAAAATTCTAAAATAAATGGAAAAAAATTTTAAAAATTAAAAAACATCATCCAGGCTTCATTTCAAGACGAAAGGGGTCAGCATAGGCCGAAAAATCGAGAACAAAAAAAATTTCCTTCCAATCCGTTCGAACACGACACGAGTTAGAAAATTCAAAAATAAATGCAAAAAAATTCTAAAAATTAAAAAATATCATCCAGAGTTCATTTCAAGACCATACGGGCAAGGATAGGCCGAGAAATAGAGAACAAAAATAATTTCCTTCCTACCCGTTCGAACCCGGCCCGAGTTAGAAAATTCGAAAATAAATGCAAAAAAATTTTAAAAATTAAAAAGCATCATCCAGGCTTCATTTCAGGATGAAACGGGTCAGGATAGACCGAAAAATTGAGAACAAAAATAATTTCCTTCCTATCCGTTCGAACCCGACCTGAGTTCGAAAATTCAAAAATAAATGCTAAAAAATTTTAAAAATGAAAAAACATCATCCAGGCTTCATTTCAAGACGAAACGGGTCAGGACAGGCTGAAGAATAGAGAAGAAAAAAAAATTCCTTCTTATCCGTTCGAACCCGACCCGAGTTAGAAAATTCAAAAAATAAATGCAAAAAAATTTTAAAAATTAAAAAACATCATCCAGGCTTCATTTCAAGACAAAACAGGTCATGACAAGCCGAAAAATCGAGAACAAAAAAAATTTCCTTCCTAACCGTTCGAACCCGACACGAGTTAGAAAATTCAAAAATAAGTGCAAAAAAATTCTAAAAATTAAAAAAACATCATCTAGGGTTCATTTCAAGACCATACGGGCCAGGATAGGCCGAAAAATAGAGAACAAAAATAATTTCCTTCCTACCCGTTCGAACCCGGCCCGAGTTAGAAAATTCGAAAATAAATGCAAAAAAATTTTAAAAATTAAAAAACATCATCCAGGCTTCATTTCAAGACGAAACGGGTCAGGACAGGCCGAAAAATTGAGAACAAAAATAATTTCCTTCCTATCCGTTCGAACCCGACCCGAGTTAGAAAATTAAAAAAAAAATGCAAAATAATTTTAAAAAGTAAAAAATATCATGCAGGCTTCATTTCAAGATGAAACGGGTCAGGACAGACCGAAAAATCGAGAACGAAAAAAATTTCCTTCCTATCCGTTCAAACCCGACACGAGTTAGAAAATTCAAAAATAAATGCAAAAAAATTCTAAAAATTTAAAAACATCATCCAGGGTTCATTTCAAGACCATACGGGCTAGGATAGGCCGAAAAATAGAGAACAAAAATAATTTCCTTCCAACCCGTTCGAACCCGGCCTGAGTTAGAAAATTCGAAAATAAATGCAAAAAAATTTTAAAAATTAAAAAACATCATCCAGGCTTCATTTCAAGACGAAACGGGTCAGAACAGGCCGAAAAATTGAGAACAAAAATAATTTCCTTCCTATCCGTTCGAACCTGACCCGAGTTAGAAAATTAAAAAAAAAATGCAAAATAATTTTAAAAATTAAAAAACATCATCGAGGCTTCATTTCGAGACGAAACGGGTTAGGACAGGCCAAAAAATCGAGAACAAAAAAAATTTCCTTCCTATCCGTTCGAACCTGACTCGAGTTAGAAAAGTAAAAAATAAATGCAAAAAAATTCTAAAAATTAAAAAACATCATCCAGGGTTCATTTCAAGACCATACGGGCCAGGATAGGCCGAGAAATAGAGAACAAAAATAATTTCCTTCCTGCCCGTTCGAACCCGGCCCGAGTTAGAAAATTTGAAAATAAATGTAAAAAAATTTTAAAAATTAAAAACCATCATCCAGGCTTCATTTCAAGACGAAACGGGTCAGGACAGACCGAAAAATTTAGAACAAAAATAATTTCCTTCCTATCCGTTCGAACCCGACCCGAGTTCGAAAATTCAAAAATAAATGCTAAAAAATTTTAAAAATTTAAAAATATCATCCAGGCTTCATTTCAAGACAAAACGGGTCAGGACAGGCCGAAAAATAGAGAAGAAAAAAAATTTCCTTCCTATCCGTTCGAACCCGACCCGAGTTAGAAAATTCAAAAAATAAGTGCACAGTTATCTTTGAAATCTAAAAACCCTAATTTAAGCAGCAAATCTCAGAGAGGATCAACAAATATTAGCAATTTGAGAGCCTCCAAACGTGTGCCTCTCAGAGCGTAAAAAAAAGGTGCTGAATTATGAGGTTTAGTCTCTATTTATAGAGGTCAAAGGGCTCTAAAAAATAGGTATGGATAATTAGGGTTTGAATCTGGACGCATCCTTTTGTGAAAAGGTCGAGAAAAGGTATGCATTATCATCACCCGAAGGCCATTGGGCCAAAGCCCAATACATGGAAATTCAGCCCTTTTAGAGTGCCATTTGACACTCCAAAAGTGCCGAATAGGCCTTTGGACTTCGATTGTTCTTTTGCGTTCAAGTGCTGTTTGGACTCCTCTTCTAGGGTTTTTTGGCCGATCCTTGTACCTAGACGTGTTTTCATCTTCCGTCTATGATTTTTCATCTCTTTTCTGGATAATTCAGGCTATTTTAGAACAATTATCTTGTAGATAAATATCCTAAAATAAATCTTGACAAAGTTCAGATTATCCACAAGTTTATTGTTATCCAATCATCCCTTTTATTCCTATGCATGCAATCCTATTTTAAACACTAATAATCAACCAATCACAGATTATTTAATTAATTTTAATGGTTTAACCAATTACAATTAATTTAAACTAATCATGTGTGGTCGACCTTACCTAGACACAATGCATGTTGACCGAACAAACTTGATCATGAGATATCTTTTAATCCAATGTCCCGATTTGAAAACTGGAAACACCGGTGCGACAGTTAAAATCTTAAGATCATTTTTATGATATGTAATGAATGAATTAATGCACGTAATGCAAAGACAAGTTGATGCATGTAATGCAAGAACCAATTAATGCATGTGATGCAATTTGTGGTACATGGATGGTCATTCAAGTCTTTTTCCTTGATTAAATTATGGGTGCAAAATTGAATGTCTACAGAATGCCCCTCATTGACAGAGCTTGAAAAGAGAATGTCAATGTAAAACAAAGATGCTAATTTTAGCGACTACTATTTAATTGAGGTTGAATTTTCAAAGATTACCTAGCCCTCAGACCTAAAATCTTGGAACATAGAACTAGCCCTATCTTTTGACAAAAAACAATGAAAATACCGGACTTAGCTGGTAGTTAATGATTCTGGACATTATTCTTGGTAATTATGGTGACCAAAGGACTTTTTTATCCTGATCTTAAAATGGAGCTGTTTGGGATGATGATCAAAGGTCTTCTTCTACTTTGATCTAAAATGGGAATGACGATCAAATTTCCTTTTCTACTTTGATTTGGAATGGAATGACGATCAAAGGTCCTCTTCTACTTTGATCTAGAATGGGAATAACAATCAAAGGTCCTCTTCTACTTTGATCTGGAATGGAATGATGATCAAAGATCCTCTTCTACTTCGATCTAAATTGTTGAAATGATGATCAAAGGTCTTCTTCTACTTTGATCTAAAATTGTAATGTCAATCAAAGGTCCTCCTCTACTTCGATCTGGAATAGAATGACGATCAAAGGTCCTCTTCTACTTCAATTTAGATAGTTGGAATGTTGATCAAAGGTCTTCTTCTACTTCGATTTGGAATCGTAATGTCGATCAAAGGTCCTTCTTTACTTTGAGCTGGAGTTGTAATGACGATCAAAGTTCCTCTTCTACTTCGACCTGAATTGTTGAAATGAAGATCAAAGGTTTTCTTCTACTTTGATCTAGAATTGTAATGTCAATCAAAGGTCCTCCTCTACTTCGATCTGGAATAAAATGACGATCAAAGGTCCTCTTCTACTTCGATCTGGATAGTTGGAATGTCGATCAAAGGTCTTCTTCTACTTTGATTTGGAATTGTAATGTCAATTAAAGGTTCTCCTCTACTTCGATCTGGAGTTGTAATGACGATCAAAGGTCCTATTCTACTTCGATATGGATAGTTGGAATATCAATCAAAGGTCTTCTTCTACTTCAATCTGGAGTTGTAATGTCGATCAAATGTCTTCTTCTACTTTGATCTGGAATGGAAATGTCATCAAAGATCTTTTTCTACTCTGATCTGGGATAGTTGGAATGACTATCAAAGGTCTTCTTCTACTTTGATCTGGAGTTGTTGAAATGGCGATCAAAGGTCTTCTTCTACTTTGATCTAGAATGGAAACGTCGATCAAAGGTCTTCTTCTACTTCGATCTAGAATGGAATGACAATCAAAGGTCCTCTTATACTTTGATCTGGAGTGGAATGGCGATCAAAGGTCTTCTTCTACTCTGATCTGGAATTGTTGGAAGGATAATCAAAGGTCTTCTTCTACTTTGATTTGGATTTGCTTTCTGCAAAAAGTCAGAATTTAGAGTTAGACTTTAACTGATAGTTGCTTCATGGTCCCCACTGTTTTTGAGATGTGTGATTTTCATTTGCTCACTCTTGATTTGAACTTTATCAAGAAAAGTTTAATTGACAAAAGATTTTTCTTTTAAGAAACATTTAATTTTTGAAACTTGGAAGTTTTGAAATTCTTATTTCAAATTCTAAGACTTTGGAACATAGAAATTTTTATTTGAAATCTTTAACTTGAAATTTGAAATTTTGAGCCTTAGAATTTTGAAAATTAAGGCTTGGAATTTTGATCATGAAATCTGAAGTTTGAATTTTTTGAAAATTGAAGATTTAATTTTAAAATTTGGGCATTGAGAATGTGAAATTGAAAGCTTGAGAATTAAAAATTTTGAATTGAAAATTTGGATTTTGAAAGATACTTGAAAACTTTGAAAAAGGATTTTTTTTTTTTGGGGGGGGGGGGGGGGGTTGACTCAACTTTTGGCTGAGTTTAAGTGTGGGGGCTGAAATTTTGGCCCCCCCACTTCTCTGTCACTTCACTTTTTTCTTTTTTTTGCTTCATCTTCCATCAACTTCTCTTCCTCCATTGGCACTATTCACCTTCTTCCTTCCCTTGATTTTTCTTCTTCAGCTCACCATTTCTTCTCACAAAAAACACTTTTCTAAGCTTCTTAACTCTCTCTCATCCATCTCCATCAATATTTCTTTAAATCTTTGTGTTTTGAGCATTTTCATCCCACACCCATTTTTGGTGAAACCCGTTTTCCAAAACCCATTTTCTTTGCATTAAAATGGCTTCTTCCTCCAAGGGATCTTCTTTTCTAGATTCTCATGGTAAGAAATATGATCCAACATTTGAGTGGCATGATGATGAGACCCTAGGACCCATGCTCCATATTGTCATGTAGACAACAAGGTGAGTTTTTCTTTGGTTTCTGTGCTTGGAAAAATATTGCTACATGTTTCATTGAAAGTTTTATGATGAGATATTGTCATTTGGTTATCTTGAAATTTTGGGGGCATTGTGTGATTGGTCATGTTTTGGAAATATTGGCTTTGGAGCATTCTTGAAGTGTTTTTTTTTTTTTTTTTTTTTTTTTTTTTTTTTTTTTTTTTGGTAATGCTGCAATTTGGACAATGTTGGTGGCTCTTGGAATTTTGACAATGTAGGCAAATTGTGATGTTGTTGGATAAATTTTGGTTTGGACTTTGGGAGTATTGGCTTCGTGAAAAATTTGGGTTAGGCTTATATGACTATGTTCATGGTGTATGTGGGAAGGTATAAACTTTGTTTTATGGACATGGCAAAACTTTATGGGTATGTGCATGGATATATTTGTGGGTATTGGGAAATTTTATGGGTACGAAATTTTGACTTTTGAAAAAATTTGTTGGATATGTGATATTGGTTTTTGGAAATTTTGTATGGTTATGATTTTTGCCATGTGAGAATTTCTTTATGCATGAACTTGTGGGAATTTTTATCTTGGTCATGTAGGAATTTTTTCTTTTTACATGGCTATGGAAAATTTTTGGTAGTTATGTATGGACATGTCAAAAATTTTGGTTGTGGTAAAATTTTGGTGGGTGGGGCATTGGTTGTAAGAGTTGAGGCAATCTCCAAATGTTGAAAAGTGCATGGGCACCATCGTCTCCTAACATCAAAAACATTATCAATGAAGCAAGCTTCGGTACTTTCTTCGAAGCTTTGTTAAATCATGAGACACATGAGTACAACCTGTTCTAGAGTGCTTCTGGGACACAACCTGTTCCTTCCATTTTCCAAGCATTGGGGAGGTAATGTTGACACCGTATGACTTCTCTGTTATCATTTGTCCGAGGTTAGGTGGTAAAAGAATTCTTGTCAATGATTCCTTTACTTCAACTAAGCTCAAGAAACTTCTAGGTGTAGTGCCTTCTAAAATGAGGAGTAACAATATTCCTTTGTCTTGGCCATATAAGAGTATTCCCCAATGTAAGATTATGGCAAAGGGTGCCCGCATATTCATGCTTCTTTTTATTGGGACCTTTATGTGTCTAGATTTAGGTAGTATTGTGAATCTGCGCTACTTGGGTAACTTGAAAAAAATGGAACAAATCTGGAATTATGACTAAGGCGGCATGGCCTATGCTACTCTGATGCATTTCATGACCCAACTCTCTAGGCGAAGCCTTTCAAGCTTGGGTGGAGCTCCATTTGTTTGGCAAGTGAGGTTTGATATTTATTTTGGCTATGTGTTGGTGATGAAAATTATTTTGGCTATGTATGGGTTATTTTGGCTATGTGGTAATGGTATTGTGAATTTTTCAGGTATGGATGTATGAGTATTTTGGAGTTGGTCCTGAAATTCGGGAGGAAGTTGCTGGCATTTTTCCTAGATTTCTCCATTGGTTGCCCAAACATCATTTGTCTATACCCTCCAGGCGTTCTTTGGAGATTGGGCACTTGGTGATTGACAACCTGACAATTGATGATGTGAGTTCTTTCTTCTTTCTTTTAAATCTTCGGCATGTGGTTATGATTTAGTCTCTTCTCTATCTAAGTTCCTTTTTGTGATTTTTTAGATGAACTTAAATCCTTGGGTTGGATGTGAGGAATATGTTGAGTGTGAGCTAGCTCTAGAACTGAATGGCCACCAAGTATTGTTTGAATGTGGGCATGGAAAGTACTGGTATCTTAGTGATCGGGTGTCACCCCAAGTTGAACATGTGTATCCTCCTACCATAATTCCAACTCCTCCTTGTTACACTATTCGGTTGGCTGACCTTCTGGCTGATGAAGAGATTGCTCGAGCCCATGATGGCTATATTGTTGCAGGGGTAGAAGGAAATTATTCTGACTTTGTTCGAGATAATCTGCAAGATTGCTTGGTTGGCAGAACAGTATTTCTCTTCCCTTTTAAGATCAAAATTTTGTTCTGCAAATTCCTTTTCCATATTTCTGCTTGGTAACAATATTTGCATGTTGAACTTTCAGCCTCCTACTTCTGAAGGAGAGGAAGAGTGGGAGGAAGGGGAAGAGATTTTCCTCTCCTCACTATGCTTGTAGCTCTATTAGTTCTTTCACTGAGACTTATCCTCATTTTCCGACATGGCAGTATGATGTGATGAATCCTGATGGAACGTACAGTTCCATGCCTTTGACTAGACCAGAGCACATACCAAATGTTCCTTGGTCTGATCCAGTATGTTCTCGAATGTTCAGTTCTTTATCCTTATTTCTTTTTAGCTTGATGAATGGCTTCTAACTTGGTAGGGTTGTGCTTCAGGTTAATGTGGATCTTGTGGAAGAAAGCAAGTGGATGATTGGAGGATTGTAGTTGTCGGTTCGCACTTAGTCCTCCCAATATGTGCTCAATGATTTAAACTGGGTATGTCATGCTACTTTCTAAGTATCTTTGGCTTCGAATTACACTTGATAGTTAAATTAACACCTGATTTTGCTGACTTTTTAGGCACATCGAATAGAAACTGCTGATACTGCTAGAAGAACTTCAGAGGAAAGGATCAGGGGCCTCGAACTTGAAAATTGTCAGTACGATCCTCGCTTTTTCACAAGTCAGGAAGGAAATACTAAAGGTGGCTCCTCTAGAGGTGGATCAAGGAGATCCTCATGCAGGCGGACTTGGAGTCCTAATGATGCATGATCTGTATTTTTATTTTTCATGAAAAACAAAAGGAAGCATTCCTTAGACAACTTTGTGTTATTTCCTATGTTTAGTTCTTTGTCCTTGGTGTAAGGTTGAATTTATTCAACCATCTAATTGGCTTTATTCCGTGCCAAATTTGCTTGTAATTTAGCATTTAGTAACCCTGTATTTAGGTGGGTTTGATGTAAGGGTAGTGAGTGAGTTAGAGTGAAGATTGCTCAAGAGTGTGCAAGAAAACAGAGACTCGTAGCTGGGCCTCGTGGGTGACTCTCGGTTGCAAGCCGCCAAACGCAGCACATGTGCCAAGCATGTTGGAAGGTGAACAGTCATGTAAGCTGGAGCACTACAGGACAAAACAGGACAACTGGCCATACGGTTATCTCGCGACTGGATCTCGCGACTTAGTCAAGCCGCGAGGTCAAGCCGTGAGCCACCCCTGTTTTGTAAAACCTAACGTTTCACATTCCTCTACCACTCCAGTATAAATACCCCTTTTACCCACAATTGTAAGAGAGCTTCCGGAGAGAATTTTGAGAGAGAAACCCTAAAGAAAAATAAGATTGATTCACCCACAATCTAGACATTAGAGTCTCTTCAAATTCCTCAACTCTCTTCCTCTCCATTGTCAAATCCTTGAGACGCATTATACCAAACCTGATTCTCACCATTATCATTACTGTGAGAGAGCTGTTTGGATTTTTGGGAAGCAGTTAGGAAGGAACCAATCTTCATTGGTTGATGCTACGGTCTAGTAGCGGAATCCGGGAAGCTAGAAAAGAAAAAAGTTCGGCGCAACCTCGTTGGAGCAAGAAGCTTGGAGGGCTTAGGTGCACTGGGTAGATTAGGCTTGGAGGGTCTATTGCTGTCCATGTATCCCAACTGTATTTTCTAGTGGATTGTTTACCGCTTGGAGGGCGGCGGAGAGGTTTTACGCCGAGGGCTTCGGTTTCCTCTTCGATAACACATCGCGTGTTGTCTTTGTGTTTGCATCTTCCTTTCTCTCTATCTTTGCCTTTTTATTATCTGCTGTGGATTGTGTTTTAATTTGGCTTAGATAGTTTTTAACCAATTCCATATTATAGTTTATGTTAAGTTTCTGCACACTTGTTGTTTGACATAATGCTTGAATTGGTTAAGTTGTAATTTGGGGGTCTAAACGTTCAAGGGTGTTTATACATGTTTTTGAGCTTTCAATTGGTATCAGAGCGGGTACACTTGTTGTGGTTTTATTACCTATGTGTGATCCTAGACCCCTGTGTTGTGGTAGTTGTTATGGAAAATACCATGCTGAATTGTAGCTTAAGTATTTGTGAAAATGACTCTATGCATATGTCTGAATGGTGTTTTACTAATGCTCTTGTAGAGTTGTTAAAAACTAAGAAACATGCTAGAATATTTGTTCACATGCTGGAATATCTTGAAAATCAGAATCATGTCTTACACAGTAGCATATCTGAATCTAAATCATTGATTAAGAAATATAAAAGAAAGAATAGAATGTTGTGTGAGATGATTGAGAGTATGAAAATGAAAAGTCAATCTGAAAGAAGCATGAAAATTGATGATGAGTTTGTGTTTGAAGGTCAAGAATGTTTGTCACATGTGAACCTATTTGTGCATACCTCATTGAAGGTGTTTAATACATGTTTGTGGTATCTTGACAGTGGGTGTTCTCGCCATATGACAGGGGATAAGTCACTGTTTAAGACACTCAAAGAAAAGGTTGGTGACTATGTGACCTTTGGTGATGGAAGTCATGCTCAAGTCCTAGGCAAAGGAACCACTGAGATACCTGGTTTACTGCTGTTGAAAGATGTGCTATACATAAAAGGGCTGAAGGCAAATCTACTGAGCATCACTCAAATTTGTGATGATGATTTCCTGGTACAATTCTCTAAGAAGGGATGCTTGATCATCAATGAAGATTGGTTCCTTCCTAACTGCTTCCCAGAAATCCAAACAGCTCTCTCACAGTAATGATAATGGTGAGAATCAGGTTTGGTATAATGCCTCTCAAGGATTTAACAATGGAGAGGAAGAGAGTTGAGGAATTTGAAGAGACTCTAATGTCTAGATTGTGGGTGAATCAATCTTGTTTTTCTTTAGGGTTTCTCTCTCAAAATTCTCTCCGGAAACTCTCTTACAATCGTGGGTAAAAGGGGTATTTATACTGAAGTGGTAGAGGAATGTGAAACGTCAGGTTTTACAAAATAAGGGTGGCTCGCGGCTTGACCTCGCGGCTTGACTAAGTCGCGAGATCCAGTCGCGAGATAACCGTATGGCCAGTTGTCCTGTTTTGTCCTGTAGTGCTCCAGCTTGCATGACTGTTCACCTTCCAGCATGCTTGGCACGTGTGCTGCGTCTGGCGGCTTGCAGCCGCGAGTCACCCGCGAGGCCCAGCTGCGAGTCTCTGTTTTCTTGCACACTTTTGAGCAATCTTCACTCTAACTCACTCACTACCCTTACATCAAACCCACCTAAATACAGGGTTACTAAATGCTGAATTACAAGAAAATTTGGCACGGAATAAAGCCAATTAGATGGTTGAATAAATTCAACCTTACAATCTCCCCCTTTGGCTATTCCGTGACAAAACCCTAAAACAAACTCTAGACTTAACATGTGAGTTGGGAACAGTTAAACAAAACTCACTCACACCTAACTCTAGAAGCTGTGAAGCACTTGAATCATATGAACATAATACTTCTGAAACACAACAATACACCATGATCATTGTAAGCAGAAAATCATAAAATGCATATGAAACAGGCAATATGTGATCAAGCAAAGATGGAGTTAAGAAACAAACCATGGCTTGATCAACCAAGTGAACACCACAAAGTAGTGATCACAGTGCTCATTCACACTTGGAATGAACACAAGGACATACAAGTTAACAAGGACATACAAGTTAACAAGCACAAGGCAAGATACTTGTATGCATCTAGGAACAATCCTACAAGGGCACAAGAGTGACAGTACATAAATCAAAATACAAGACATTTAGATTAAAGTACTGATTTAAACATAGCATAAAGGCTGTATTAAGCAAGGTACATACCATAAAGCCTACAAACCATGCATAAAACATTAACCCTAAAAGCTTACAAAAGCACATGGGTACAAACCACCATATAACAGTTTACAAAACACAATATATCAACTTAAACTGAAAACTTAAACTGAAGAAGAATGTAAAGACACTCCCCCTTAGGTAATATCCTCCCCCTCTGATCAGGCCTATCACTTGGTATTACCTCGGATCATGTAGAAACTTTAATTAAGACAAGCTTAGAATTCATCTGATGAGATCTTGTAGTACTAATTTAAACTTATCTTGGTTGGCTCTATTGGAGTTTGCACTTACTTGAATGAGGTGGAGCCAAATGCCCCTAGTTTAAAATGAATGCATGATTTTTGGAAATCTTGATTTTTTTTGAAACGATGATGATGATCTTCTTTTTTGAAAATGAATGAGGCATGGGCAAATGCCTCTAGTTTGGAACATAAATCCATGAGTCTTGAAAAAAATTGATTTGATCAATTTTGAAAATAATGATGTCGGTGATGATTTTTTAAACCAAGTGAGTTAGACATGTCAAATTGTCCTAGTTTGATTAAAAAAAAAAACTTTTTGAGTGTCAAACGGTCTTAAAAATTTACACGAGAACATAAAACTGCATGGAATTGCATGAGTGTAGGACTGAGGGGCTGCATGCTACTTGGCAAATGAAGAGTGCCATTCGTCACTTTTGGAGTGTCATTTGGCACTTTTAGAGTGCAAAATTGCTCTTGGCAATGCCGTGATGCTTACACCATGGTAGGTCGACTCCTCACGCTTTTCCAATGCGTGTTTCGTGTTTTCGCGTTTTTTGAAAAAAATTTACTTTGTTTGTGATCATGAAACACTCTCCTAGTTAGCTACAAACTCTCTAAAACCTATTTCAAACCTGATTAGGACTTGATGCAACTTATAGAAATGAATTCTCCTGTGACAAATCTCTGCATAGAGGTTAGTAAAACAAAATAATCACAAGCAAAAGTCATCCATGGCTAGCAATCATAATTTTTTTCATTCAATAATTCATGATATCAACAGATGGGTTTGTAGCTTTGATTTCAATACCAAAACCAATTTTACATCCTTCAAATTAGAGGGAATCAAAGCTCTGAGGAATGTCAAAATCAAGTGGGACTTCCTTCGTGCTGCTATGAATTTTTGGCATCCTGAAGATCATGTGTTTCGGTTTAACATTGTTGACTCTCTCCAACAATTGAAGAATTTTCTGCTATCTTGGGCTATGATCCAAGCAAAAACTTTTTAGCGGTTTCTTGTGATCCTAGGCATAAGGAATCTTTGTCTGATGCTTTCGATCTTTCTACTTCCATTACTTATAGTATAATGGAAGGTCATATGATGAATCTTTGTGCCATTATCTCTCGGCTAATTGACAAACGCACCTATGGAGTGACTGACAACATGCAGAAAAACTTCGGTTTGGCTTTATGCTTTGTGGGAGAACTTTTGCTTTGCTCTGGAAGACATGGCTTTGTGGATGCTCGAGCTATAAGTGTTATGAATCAAATTAAGGATGATGATAACCCTGTTTCTTTGATCTTTGTAGAAACTCTTCTAGGATTGGATGTTGTATTTCATGGTGGAGAAACTCAGGGCTTTATAGGGAGTCCTTTGACTCAGCAGATATGGCTAATGGAGAGACTGGACATGATTGCCAAGCCTAAAACCGGTAATTATAGGCCTAGCAGTTTTCTTAGAAGGACTATAATCAAGACTAAATGCCAAACTAAGAGTGATTGGATGAAATTCTTAGACAAGAAACCCAGTACCTCAATTCAATGGGACTATTATTGGTGAAAGTGCGCATCCCCTTTATTGAGGTCTTCAGGATCGAACCACATCTTCCTTGTTGGGTTGTGGAGGGCAACTTTCTACAAGGGAGACAAACTCTTGAGGCAATTCAAATATGAGAAAGGAATGCCTGGTGGCAAAAGAAGAAGACCTTTCTCTCGTATGGACACAAATCCTACTTCTGTACAGAACATGCTATTGGGTTTAGAGATGGCTAACTAAGTGGATCAATCTTTTGTCAAGGTTCACTTCCACAAGATGACTATAGAATACTCTAACTGGTTGATAGACAAGATTGTTGACATGGAAGCTGAAAGAATTGCTATAACAGAACAATTTCTCAGAGACAATTGGGAAAAACCTGATAAAGACAACTATGAATTCAAAAGAAGGGACAGGAATGATGAAGTACATAGCACAAAAGGAATTAATAACCAACAGAAAAAGAAAAGATTGAAGACAAAGTGACCTTCTTATTTTTTGGCTTTGAACATATTTATTTTAGAAGTTGACATAAAACTCTTATGTTTAGGATTTGCAGGTTAAGGATTCTGTTTAAATTGTAGGCTTTTGGGGTTTTGGAATTTTTATGGTTTGATTTAAGGTTTGGGCTTTTGTATTTTGTATAATGACATGGTTTAATGGGATGGTTGAATTTTTGGTGATTTGGTTAATGGGCAAATGGTGGGTTTAGGGAAATTGTGATTCATTGATGATGATAGTATTTTTTTTTTTTTTTTTAAACTTTTGCCTAGGTCGCCCTTTCAGGTTTTCAATCTAGCAGGCTCTCTCACTCTCTCTTTCTTTTCTTTTCTTTTTTTTTACTCTCCTTTTGCATAGATTGCCCTTTCAAGTTCTCAACCTACCTCTTTGTTTTCTCTCTTTTTTTTGTTTGCTCTAATTTTTGTCTAGATTGCCCTTTCGGGTTTTCAACCCAGCGAGCTTTTTTTTTTTTTTTTTTTTTTTTTTTTTTTTTTTTTTTTTTTTTTTAAGGTCAAACCTAGGAAGGGAAATAACATAATTTACAACCACCTTAGACGTGGTGCTTTCAGACTACCACCTTAGACGTGGTATTTCTTTAATTGATCCATATTGGTTAGTTCAATGAAAGGGTTTGCATCTAAGTCCATCAACTTCTCTGTTCCCCCAGAGTATATCTATTTGATAATGTATGGGCCTGTCCAATTTTGCTTAAAGTTCCCATTTGCATCTTGAACTAGGGCTCGGATTTCCTTTAACACTAAATCCCCCAACTTCAAATCTCTGTTTCTCACCTTCTTGTCAAAAGCTTTCCTAAGCCTCTTCTAATAACCTTGAATGTGATACAAGGCTTTGAGTCTTTTCTCATCTAGCATGCACAACTGATCACATCTACTTTGTAACCAATCTTCTTCAAAGATTTCACTCTTCAGTACTGTCCTTAGTGAACGGACACCCATTTCAATGGGAAGGACTGCTTCCATCCCATACACCAATGAATAAGGAGTGGGTCCTGTGGAAGATCGAATTGATGTTCTATACTCCCAGGGTGCATAGGGCAACTATAGGTGCCAGTCCTTGTAGTTCTTTATGCTCTTCTTCAAGATTCACCATATGTTTTTATTAGCAACCTCAAATGCTCCATTAATTTGAGGACGGTAAGATGAAGACTTGTGGTGTTGAATGTTGAAATATTGTAGCAACTTCTTAGTTTCTCCTTTAAAGTGCAACCCATTGTCCGAGATGATTTCATGTGGTACCCCATATCTGTAGATGATATTGGTCTGTATGAATTGAGTAACTTTCTTTGAATTCAAGACTGTATGAAGCAGCTTCTACCTATTTAATAAAGTAGTGAATGGCTACAAGTATGAATTCATGGCCATTGGATGTTGTTGGGTGAATCTTCCCAATAATGTCTATTTCCTATGTAAAGAATGGCTAGGGTGATGTCATAGTATGTAGTGGCATGGGTGGAATATGTTGCAGATCTCCATGGACTTGGTATTGATGGCACTTTCGAACATCAATGGCATAGTCGACTTCCATGGTAGTCTAGTAGTAACCTTGTCTCATTATCTTCCCTGACAACATGTGTGCATTCATATTGGCCCATAAATTGACTCATGAACCTCTTCCATTATTTGCTGTGCTATCTTAGCGGTTACACAAAGGAGATGAATTCCATCATATGACCTTTTGTAAAGCTTTTTTCCACAAATGATGTAATTAGTGGATAACCTTCGAATGGTTAACTGATCATTCTTGTCTGTAGACTTTGGGAAGGTCCCATCCTTGAGATATTGTAGGATGTCTAAATACCATTCACCTTCCTCGTTCTTTCCCTTATCTTCTTCTATTGTCATGCAATATGCTGGTTCTTCTTTTTGTTCTAACACTATCAGTCTAGCTTCATTTTCTTTTGGCCCATCCATCATGGATGCCATGGTTGCTAAAGCATCTATGATTTGATTTTGCATCCTCGGCACATACTGATATTGGATTTTACTGAATTTTGATGCCCACTTTTGAAGACATTCATGATAAGGCATCAACCTTTCTTCTTTGATCTTCCATTTATTCTGTACCTAAGAGATTATTAATGCTAAGTCACCATACACCTCCAACTCTTTTACTCCAAGGCCTAGGGTTGCTTGTAGACCAATGATGCAAGCTTCATATTCTATGGCATTGTTGGTGGCAGGAAAGTTGAGTTTGCCAGAAAATGGAATGTGTGTCCCTTTTGGAGAAATTAAGAGAACTCCAATTCCACCTCAGTTCTGATTTGTTGCTCCATCAAAATCCATCTTCCATGATTCTACTTCAATCCCCATGATGTCTTCATCCAGAAAGTCTCCTCGAATTTCTTCAGCTTCTTCTGGTGAACAATGGGCAAAGTGATCGGCAATTGCTCTCCCTTTCATAGATTTTTGAGTCACATACTTAATATCAAATTTTGACAGAAGAAAAATCCATTTAGTAGTCTTCAAAGGATCCATTCTTGCAATCAACCAGACCTTGTAAACAAGCATGTAATGTTTAAATTTACGGGTTGCCCATACAAGTGCTATACATGTCTTTTCTAATGGTGAATACTTCTCTTCATAAGGCAACATGTTCTTGCTGATGTAGTAAATCGCATTCTCTATTCTAGTCTCCTTTAAGTATTGAGCAAGTAAAGCCCCCATTGCTATATCTGTAGTGGTGAGGTACAATAACAACGGTTTTTCAGGAACTAGCGGGACAAGTATAGGTGGTTTCATCAGATAACTCTTGATCTTCTCGAAGGCTTCTTGGAATTGTTCATTCCACATTGTAAGGACTTCTTTCTTGTGTAGTCAGAAGATTGGTTCACAAGTCATAGTGAGTTAGGCTATGAACCTGTTGATGTACTGTATCCTTCCTAGAAATCCTCGGATCTCCTTTTCAATCAAGGCTTCATCTCTATAATTGCCTTGATATTTTCAGGATCAACATCTATTCCCCCTTGGCTTACCATAAACCCTAACAGTTTTCTGAATGTGGCTCCGAAAGTACACTTCTTTGGATTCAACCACAACTTGTAGAATCAGATTCTTTCAAAGAACTTCCTCAAAGTCAGTACGTGCTATTCACAGTCTTTGGACTTCACTATCATATTGTCAACATAAACTTTTACTTCTTTGTGGACCAAATCATGCAACAAAGTAGTGGCTGCTCATTGGTAAATAGCACCATCATTTTTTAGGCCAAATGGCACGACTCTATAGCAATATGTCCCCCATGGAGTGATGAAAGAGGTTTTTTCCATAACTTCTGGAGCCATCTTAATCTGATTATATCCTGAAAATCCATCCATAAATGAGAGTAGCGCATGCCCTACTGTGTTGTCAACAGGGACGTCAATGTGAGGCAATGGAAAGTCATCTTTCGGGCTGGCCTTGTTCAGATCTCAAAAATCTACACACATTCGGACCTTACCATCTTTCTTCGATACCGGAACCACATTAACTAACCACTTTGGATAGTTGATCACTCTTAGGAATCCTGTATTGTATTGTTTCTCTACTTCTTCCTTGATCTTGAGAGTCCACTTCGGCTTCATTCTTCTTAACTTCTGCTTGATAGGCTTTAGGGTTGGATCTGTTGGAATGCAATGTTGTACTATATTTGTATCAATCCCAGGCATGTCTTCATATGACCAGGCAAAGATCTCTTTGAACTCTATCTACAGTGCCACTAATGCATTTTTCTCTAACGCGGTTAGTGTATTGCCCACTTGGATCATTTTGGGCTCATCATCGGTTCCTAAGTTAATGTGTTGGGCTTCTTCTTTTATAGGTTCTAGGTATCCATGTTTTAATTTCTCATTATTAAGAGTTTCTTTACCAATTTCAGAAATAAAAACTTTCAAAGCCAGCAAATAAGCAGAATTAGAAATCATATTAAAAGGGAAAGAGTTTTTAACATACTTTATAGACTCAACAAACTCAACTGGAAAACTATCACAAACAAACTTAACAAGAATAGAAACATTAGTAGAAATAGACTTAATAGGAACTAAAACACTGTTCTTGGCAAGAGTGACTGGCTCGGCGGTCTAGATCTTCTTGGCAAAAGTGACTGACTTGACAGTCTTGATCTTCTTCACAAAGTCCTCCATGGGGTGGGCGGCTCCCTCCCATGCCCAGTTCTTCAACTTGGTCATGGCTTAAACAATGGCAGGTGGCTCCCAATGAGCTCCTTCTTTCCTCAACATTAGTACCGTGGGATCTACATCTATATAATCTATAGCTTCTTCTTCAACCTCCATGTCTGTGGGCTTATTGGTCACAAAAGCATCCAGGCGCTCTATGCTATCCATCCATTCATCAAATAAATCATGTTTGTCTTCGTTGCCTAAGTTAGTGAACTAAGGGAGATGTTCTAACTTACTTTCTTCTATTTTCTCCTCATTATGTTCAACATTCTCAAGTGTCATGATTCTGAGACTGTGGACCATTAGTTTTTGGTCTAAAGCAGCCTGTATTGATCGCTATTTGTGTCGCTCCACCTGTTGGCTTCGGCATCATCTTCTATATCTTCATCATAATAGTCCACATCATTGTCATATTCCTCATAGAATAGGTCCGCATCTTCATCTATCACTAGGGGGTGCACCCGAATCATCTCTACTGTATGGGCTATCATAACTTCTACTACTGTTGTTATCACTATTGGTGCTACTGCCATCATCATCACATCCACTGCTACTATTGTCACTATTACTATCACTCTTGTCTTCACTTCCATCTTCATCATCACTAGGGGCTATTCCCCCTTCCTCATAGAATAGGTCCGCATCTTCATCTATCACTAGGGGGTGCACCCCAATCATCTCTACTGTATGGGCTATCATAACTTCTACTACTGTTGTTATCACTATTGGTGCTACTGCCATGATCATCACATCCACTGCTGCTGTTGTCACTACTACTATCACTCTTGTCTTCACTTCCATCTTCATCATCACTAGGGGCTGTTCCCCCTTCCTCATCTCCATCATTGGCTCTTAGTTCATATGGGCTTTTCAATGTATACTGGCAGGCCTCCCAATATTCTTCTTCTTCTATATTGCAAATAAGATCTCCGAGGAGTGTAGTCATGGCATTAGGATCCATGTGTCAGCCCAAATAGAAGGAACCCAGGTTGTATCTTCCGTTTTCAATTCTAGAACCTTATTATTACAATTAAGTAGTATCTCGAAACTGGGCACTATTATCTTTGTCACAAGATCGAATCTCGGTTTTGGGAATCCCCAATATCATTGAGTTTCTCCATCTTTTACAAACTTCCCATTCAATGTAGGTGTGTAGGGCTTCAGAGGTTTTGGAGGACAAGGGAGTCCTTTTGCTTTGGCTTTGGCTTAAGCCATCCTTCTTACTTCCATCTCTAGCAAATTCATCATCAGTGAGCTTATAGTCTAGCCTAAAAGATGGTGTGGCAGTAGGAATCGCAAAGTCTTAAACAGTTGGTTTCTTCATAGCTCTCCCTAAATTCATCCCAGGAAGGTAGTTCATTCTCCTCATCATTGCTACCACATTATTGTTACCATAAGGATCAAAGTCCATTAGGATCTTCTCAACTTCTTTTTCTCTCTTTTCAAAACTAGGCATCTTAATTTCAAAGCCATCCAAAGTCAACGGCTCTTTCTCAGAATCAATACCATAAACAAGTTTAGGAACAGTCAAAGTATCCCCATAAATGGTCACAATAGTCCCTTCATATGGAAACTGAACCTTTTGATATAGGGAAGAAGGTATGGCTTCTGTGTCATGGATCCATGGTCGCCAAATGAGCATATTGAAGCACAAGGCTATATTAAGGACTTGAAAATCCACCTTCTTGACCATTGGTCCTATGGTATGCTCCAATGTTATGGTTCCCAAGACCTCTCTTCTACTGTTGTCGTATGCCCTCACATGTTGATCAGTAGGTACAAAGTCTTCAATGCTCAAGCCAAGGCAGCTTACTATCTTCAAAGGACACATGTTCAATGCACTTCCATCATCTACCAAAACCATTGATATTCTCTTCCCCAAGGCATCTACAATGATATGCAACGGATCATTATGGTGCTTCCCTTTCTTGGTCAAATCCTTGTCAGAATAGAAAATAGTGAGTTCTCTATTGACAAAGCCAATCATAACATTCAGATCCTCAGAGGTTGTGGTTGTAGGGACTTGGATTTGGTTAAGCAAGTCTACTAGGTTTTGTCGGTGTTTGTATAAGGCCATAAGTAAACCTCATAAGGATATGTTGGCTTGTGTCTTCTGTAGTTGCTTGAGAACTTCATCTTCCTTGGTAGGTATTTGTTGGGTAGATCTATTCAGAGCTTCCACTGTGTTGTTAGTCTCTAGATATGGGTGTTTGAAGTGTCTCCCCCCCCCCCCTTATGATGTGGGCAATTTTAGTTGAGTCATTAGGATTAGTATCTCGGGGTTCGAAGTGTCTCCCCTCATTTTTGAGTGTTTGGCCATTTACTTGGGGTTTGAAGTGTCTCCCCCCTTGTGGATGTTTGGTTGTTTTCTTGTTCTAGTATTTCATTCCATGTGTCATATCCCATAGTGGTAGTAGAGGTCTTATCCATTAATTCTTCCCATGTCATCATGAAGCACCCAAGTAGGTCATAGATCAAGGTTGTAAGGTTGAATTTAATCAACCATCTTGTTGGCTTTATTCTGTGCCAAATTTTCTTGTAATTTAGCAATTAGAAACCCTGTGTTTAGGTGGGAATCATGTAAAGGTAGTGTGTGAGAGAGTGTGAAGAAATGCTCAAGACTGTGCAATGAAGTAGGAACTCGCGGTTAGATCTCGCGGGCGGCTCATAGCTTGCAAGCCGCCAGAAGATGCACATGATTGAAGCATGCAGAGAAGCTAAACTGTCATGCCAGCTGTAGCACTACAGGACAAAAGGTCTAGACTGGCCATAGCTCGCGGCTTAGACTCACGACTCAGTCAAGTCGCGAGGCCAAGTCGCTAGTCCACTCTGTTATGGAAAAACTGACTCTTCGCATTCCTTTCTCACTTTAGTATAAATACCCCTTATACCCACGATATATAGAGAGCTTCCAGAGAGAATTTTGAGAGAAAAACCCTAGAGAAAAAGAAGATTGTCTCATTCATAATCTTTACAGAGTGACTTTTCAAATTCCTTAACTCCCACCCTGTCCATTGTTACATCCTTGAGAGGTTCTTTAACCAAATCCTTTTCTCACCTTACCCATATCTATGGGAAGGGTTTTGGTGCTTTGGGAAGTAGTTCGGAAGGGACCAATTCATATTGGTTGATACTATGGGCTATAGCATAATTCGGTAAGCTAAAGAAGAAATAGGTTCAGCGTAACCTTGTTGAAATAAGAGTTTAGAGGGCTTAGGTACATTGGGTAGATTAGATTTAGAGGGTCTTCTGCTATTCATGTATCCCAACTTGATTCTTTAGTGAATTATTGTCCGCTTGGAGGGTGGCAGAGAGGTTTTATGCTGAGAGCTTTGGTTTCCTCTTCGGTAACACATCGCTGTGTTGTCCTTGTGTTTGCATCTCTCTTCCCTTAATCTTTGCCATTGAATTTCTGCTGTGGATGTGATTTTATTTGTTTTAGATTGTTTATCAATTCTATGTTAAGCTAATTTACATTTTCTGCACGTACATTGTTTGTTGATAAGCTTGAATTGGTAATTTGTAATTTGGGAGTCTAAACGTTCAAGGGTGTTTTACACACATTTTGAACATTCAATTGGCATCAAAGCGGGTACACTTGTTTTGGTTTAAATACCTAAGTGTGATCCTTGACCCCTTGTGTTATTTATCATGGACAGTGCTTTATATGCCTCTATGCATGTTTTGAATGTTGATAAATGTAACATGCCAAGTGTTTGTGAAAATATCTTTATGAGTGATGATCCTCATGATTGTGATGCTATGTTACATGAATCTTTGGGTGTTATTGATATTCCTAACATCAAACTCTTCAAGAAAAAGGCTAAGAAGTTTCATAAAGATTTGAGCAAGTTATTTTGTGAAAATGATGATTTGATTGCTAACCTCAATGAATCCAACAAATTGGTTGAGAAATATAAGAAAGTTGCTGAAAATTCTCTTGAAAAGCTGAAAGAGTTTGAATGTTTGAATATAGACTTGGATGCTAAACTTGTTTTGTCTAACAAACTTGTTGATGAGCTAAAATGTGATAATGAATCTCTGAAAATGCATACCAAGTGTTTGATTGCTGAACCTATTGCTAAAAGGGATGATAATATTTGTTGCAATCATGTTGTGGTACCCGATTTTGTCCCTATTGTGTGTTCTACCTCAAAGGACAAATTGGTGTACGTTCCTTCACACAAAAGAAATCAAAAGGTGGAGAGAAAGGCTCTTAAGTCAAAGCCTCCATTTAGGTCTTAACCTAAGGTTTTGAATGGATCTAAGTTTGTTCCAACTTGTCACCAGTGTGGTGTGATTGGTCATATAAGACCTCAATGTCATAAGTTAAAGAGAGAACAAAACCAAGTTGCTAGATCTATTCCCAAAAAGCCTAGTGGACCTAAACACATTGTGTGTCATCATTGTGGTGCTTTTGGTCATATAAAACCTCATTGCTCTAAGTTTCATGCTCTTAAAAGAATCAAAAGAAAAGAGAAACTTGAGATTCATAGAAGTTGTACTAAAAAGGGTAAACCGGATTTGAGTGAAAATAGCATGTTGTTAAAGAAAGTGTTTTATGCTCTTAACTCCTTGTCTATGTGCATCACCGGTTCTCATTCTTCCAACCCTTATCTCACTTCTCATGAGACACTCATTCCAAACAATCATTCCGTTTGGATGAGGAAGGATTCCTATGGTTGAGCTTTTGCTCTTTTGGTCCTTGATATAATTCTTTCACTCTTTGTAAGACCCTTCATGCATTAGATGCTTCATTGTCATGCATTTGTGCATCATGCATCTCTTTATATGCATTGTTTTGATTGTTTTTGCATTTGATCTTACTTTTATGTTTTTTTTTTTTTTTTTTTTGTGTGTAAAAATCCAAAAACACAAAAAAGTGAAAAATTCAAAAAGTTTGATCATATATGTTTGAGCACATTTCACATGTGAGTTTAGCCTAGTACCTTCGTACTAATGGCATAGTTCATTTACGAACTTAGCTTGTTATACATACACATCTATCTTTGTGGAAAAAATATTGAAATCTATGTGTGATTGTTGTAATTTGATCTTTAAGCTTGTCATGAATGATTGGTCAACAGTCTTGATAGTTTTGATACTTGCATAGACTTGTGCCTATATATCTTCCCACACTTTTTATTATTTTTGCTTATAGAGTTCAACAAATGTAAATCTCAAAATGAAAAGAGATAATGAGTTGCAAAAGCCGTTACACATACTAGTATTTGACTAGGAAAAAGGGAAAGCGACTTGTATTGAAAATGTATGATGCCCAAAAGGCAAAGGCTTGTTCTTCAAATTGAAATATCAAAAATTTCAGGTATCGATCTCAAAATGAGATGTATTGATTCAAAATGATCAAACGCTGTGAATTGTAAAGAAGCCAAATGAAAAGCTTCAAAAATTATGTAATCATTTTCTTGTGGGAGGTCATATATGTTCATTTCTATAATTGAGATAGACCACTTGTCTTAGCACTAGTTGTGTATGACTTAATTGAATTGATCATTGAAATTTCATTCTAGACTAAGGACTATTCCACATTTGATACACACACACAATACACATGCCAAATGTTTAATGAATGCCTTATTCATTTGTTCGATTGTACTAGTTTAAATGTGATGTGTGTGCTCAACTATATATGGATCAATCTAAAAAGATTTTTGATCATTTTATATGTTTTTGGAAGTGATTTTTATCATTCTTTGTGTTTATGTTTAGTGTTTACTTTGTTTTTCATTGTTTAAACATGTTTTGTGTTGAAAAATAAGTGTCAGAATTTTTGGCTACTCATTCTGGCGACTTGTGCTAGTAGCGAGCAAGTAGCAAGTTTTGGCGACTTGCAAGTAGCGAGTTTACACAGATTGGTGACTCACTCGCGACTCGTTAGTCGCAAAACGCCCAGAAACAGCTTTTTAAAGAGCGTTTCGTGGGAAACTTATTTTAAAACCTCTCCCATCCTCTCTAAAGCCCCTTTTTCAATATTTTTACATTAAAACCCAATCAATTTGAATGGTTTTTCATTCCTTAACATCTCTAAGGTAATTTTAAACTCTTTTCATTCTTTTGGATCCTTAGATTATGTTTTGGAGAGTTTTGTGCTTTTGGTTGGGATTTTCATTATAGGAGTTGGAAAAACTTAAATTTTTGCCAAATATTTGTATGGGATTGGTTTCTTTTGATGATTTGCATTGGATGTTGACCCCTTGTGGCAAAAAGATCATGTATTAAAGGTGGATTTCATGATATTCATGCATTGTTTCACATTATTGTTCATAGTGTGGATGCTAGGTGTTTGATAAAATGCCTCTTTGGCACTTTCTCGCTTTGAAAGTTCAAATATGTGTATAAACACCCTTGAATGTTTAGACCTCCAATTTACAAATTAACCAATTCAAGCTTTGTGTCAAACAACTAGTGTGCAGAAAATGAACATAAACTATAATATAGAATTGGAAAAACTATCTAAGCCAAATTAAAATCACAACCCACAGCAGATAATAAAAGGCAAAGATAAAGGGAAGGAAGATGCAAACACAAAGACAACACGCGATGTGTTATCAAAGAGGAAACCGAAGCCCTCGGCGTAAAACCTCTTCGCCGCCCTCCAAGTGGTAAACAATCCACTAGAAAATGTAGTTGGGATACATGGACAGCAATAGACCCTCCAAGCCTAGTCTACCCAGTGCACCTAAGCCCTCCAAGCTTCTTGCTCCAACGAGGTTGCACCGAACCTTTTTCTTTTCTAGCTTCTCGGATTCCGCTACTAGACCGTAGCATCAACCAATGTAAATAGGTTCCTTCCTAACTGCTTCCCAGAACACCAAACAGCCCTTTCACAGTGATGAGTATGGTGAGAACAAGGTTTTGGTAAAATGCCTCTCAAGGATTTGACAATGGAGAGGAAGAGAGTTGAGAAATTTGAAGAGACTCTAATGTATAGATTGTAGGTGAATCAATCTTGTTTTTCTCTAGGGTTTCTCTCTCAAAATTCTCTCTGGAAGCTCTCTTTCATTTGTGGGTATAAGGGGTATTTATACTGAGGTGAGAGGAGAATGTGAAACGTCAGGTTTTTCAAAACAAGGGTGGCTCGCGGCTTGGCCTCGCAACTTGACTGAGTCTCAAGATCCAGTCGCGAGATAACCGTATGGCAAGTTGTCCTGTTTTATCCTGTAGTGCTCCAACTAGTATGACTGTTCACCTTCTGGCATGCTTGGCACGTGTGCTGCATTTAGCGGCTTGCAGCCGCGAGCCACCCACGAGATCAAGCCGCGAGTCTTTATTTTCTTGCACACACTTGAGCAATCAACACTCTATCTCACTCACTACCCTTACAACAAAACCCACCTAAATACAGGGTTACTAAATGCTGAAATACAAGCAAATTTGGCACGGAATAAAGCCAATAAGATGGTTGATTAAATTCAAGCTTACACGCTTGTTTGCTCTCTGATGAGTACCAAAATTTGGGGTTTCTCATGTTTCCTTTTTAGGAACATATTTGGTTTATTATTTGTGTATTTAACACACCTTGCCCCACATATGCATTTTCCATGCATTGGTCATGCATTGCACATAGCCACCTCTTGCACACACCTTTGCTATCCTTGTCATGCATTGATCTATACCTGGTTTCTTCATCTTATCATGTCATATTTACCTTATGCTTTGTAGAATTTTGTTTTGTCGTTTGTTTGAGCTTCATTTCTCATTCATCTTACACTCCTCATGCATCATTCTCCTTGTTCATACCTTCATCTTTTGCCCTCTTTTCTTCTTGACCTTTTTGTCTATTCGTGTCAAAAAGGGGCAGAGTATACTCTAGAGTAGTATACCAGAGAGTTTTGTCATTTCTATATCACTCTTATGACATCCTTAGGGGGAGAAATTCTATTTCTCGTGCACATTTGTAGGAGAAGAGATATTCTATACGAGAGATGCATATACCCAGGGGGAGAAGACATTGTGTTAATTAGAAAAATCTATTCTGTTTGTTTTCTTGTTCGCTTTATGGTGCTTTAAGTTATGCTTTGTTGTTCTTATCGCATCATGTTTGTATGTTGGACATGTATTCATCCTTATGCTATTGTGCTTCATTGAATGCATGTTTAGATGATCATTAGTTTTGCTATGTGATCATTGTAATCTATATGACTATTTTGGTGTATGATCAAGTTGCTCACATGTTTCACATCTTGTTTACTTGATCGCAATTTACTTGTTACATTATACATGTCCTTTTATTAGTTACTTTACCTTGAGGGTCTAATGTGTTTTGTGCAAGTGTTTCAGGTTATAGGCATATATGTTCCAAGTACATTACTGCTCCTATGACTTATGATAGGAGGAGTGATATGAGAAAGAGAGAAAAAGCTTTGTGATTATATTAACTATGTTTTTGCTTTGCTCATAGTTTGTAATTATGCTTAGCTATCTTATGTACCTTGGGTTTTGTACCCTTGCTTTGTAGCGTAGTACTTGTTGATTAATGTTTTGCATTTTCTTTAAGTACATCACTCTTGTGCCCTTTGTTGGATTTTTATTCTTGATGCATTTACCTAGTGTTTATGTATCGATTGAGTGTTGGACATGCAAATGATACTTTGCATTGAGTTTATTAGCTTGCATGTCCGAATGTTCATACTTTGTGTGAATGAGCATTGTGGTCACTATTTATAGTGATTGTTTGTTTTTGGTCAAGTCATGATTTATTCTTTAATTCAATTTTTGCCTGATTGCATTGTGCTTGTTCCATATGCATTACAAGTTTTTTGCATACAATGATCATATTGTGTTGTTGTGTTTTAGGAGATACTTGTTCTTATGGTTCAAGAGATTCACAGATTCTAGAGTTAGGTGTGAGTGAGTTTTGTTCAACTGTTCCCAACTCGTATGTTAAGTCTAAAGTTTGTTTTAGGGTTTTGTCATGGTATAGCTAAAGGGAGAGATTGTAAGGTTGAATTTAATCAACTATCTTGTTGGCTTTATTTCGTCCCAAATTTGCTTGTAATTTAGCAATTAGTAACCCTGAATTTAGGTGGGAATCATGTAAGGGTACTGTGTAAGAGAGTGTGAAGAAATGCTCAAGACTGTGCAGTGAAGCAGGAACTCGCGGCTGGATCTCACGGGTGACTCGTGGCTTGCAAGCCGCCAAAAGATGCACACGAGTAAAGTATGCAGAGAAACTGAACCATCATGTCAGCTGTAGCACTACAGGACAAAAAGTCTAGACTGACCATTCAGTTAGCTCGCGACTTGGACTTGCGACTTAGTCAAGTCGCGAGGTCAAGTCGCTAGTCCACTTTGTTATGGAAAAACTGACTCTTCGCATTCCTTTCTAACTCTAGTATAAATACCCCTTATACCCATGAAATATTGAGAACTTCTAGAGAGAATTTTGAAAGGGAAACCCTAGAGAAAAACAAGATTGACTCATTCACAATCTTTACATAGTGACTCTTCAAATTTCTCAACTCTCACCTTCTCCATTGTTACATCTGTAAGGTTAAATTTAATCAATCATCTTGTTAGCTTTATTCCATACCAAATTTGCTTGTATTTCAGCAATTAGTAACCCTGTATTTAGGTGGGATTCTTGTAAGGGTAGTGAGTCAGATAGTGTGAAGAAATGCTCAAGAGTGTGCAAGAAAAATAGAGACTCGCAACTGGATCTCGCGGGTGACTCGCGGCTGCAAGCCGCCAGAAGCTGCGCACATGTCAGGCATGCCAGAAATTGAAGTGTCATGCTTGCTGGAGCATTACAGGACAAAATAGGATAACTGGCCGTTCCATTATCTCGCGGCTGGAACTCGTGACTCAGTCAAGCCACGAGGCTAAGTTGCGAGCTAGACTTGTTTTGAAAAACCTAACTCTTCACATTCCATTCTCACCCTAGTATATTTCCCTTTATACCCACGAAAGAAAGAGAGCTTCAAGAGAGAATTTTGAGAGAGAAACCCTAGAGTAAAACAAGATTGATTCGTCCACAATCTCACCATATCCATTACTGTGAGAGGGCTATTTGGTGTTTTGGGAAGCAGTTAGGAAGGAACCAATTTCACATTGGTTGATGCTATGGTCAAGTAGCGGAATTTGGGAAGCTAGAAAAGAAATAAGTTCAGCGTAACCTCGTTGGAGCAAGAAGCTTGAAGGGTTTAGGTACACTGGGTAGATTAGGCTTGGAGAGTCTATTACTATTCACATATCCCAACTACATTTTCTAGTGGATTACTTACCGCTTGGAGGGCAGCAAAGAGGTTTTACGCCGAGGACTTCGGTTTTCTCTTCGATATCACATCGTTGTGTTGTCCTTGTGTTTGCATCTTTCTTCCCTTAATCTTTGCCTTTTATTTTCTATTGTGGATATGATTTTAATTGGCTTAAATTGTTTACCAATTCTGTTTATAGCTTGTGTTCATTTTCCGCACACTTATTTTTTGTCATAAAGCTTGAATTGGTAATTTTGTTATTGGGGGTCTAAACGTTCAAGGGTGTTTTATACACTATTTGAACTTTCAACATCCTTGAGAGGTTCTTTAGCCAAATCCTTTTCTCACCATACCCATATCTGTGAGAAGGCATTTTGGTACTTTGGGAAGTAATTCGAAAGGGACTAATTCATATTGGTTGATGTTATGGGTTATAGCGGAATCTGGTAAGCTAAAGAAGAAATAGGTTCGGTGTAACCTTGTTGGAGTAGGAGCTTGGAGGGCTTAGGTACACTGGGTAGATTAGACTTGGAGGGACTTCTGCTATTCATGTATCCCAACTTGATTCTTAAGTGGATTATTGACCGCTTGGAGGGTGGCGGAGAGGTTTTATGCCAAGGGTTTTGGTTTCCTCTTCGATAACACATCGTTGTGTTGTCCTTGTGTTTGCATCTCTTTTCCCTTAATCTTTTCCATTTAATTTCTACTGTGGATGTGATTTTATTTGGTTTAGATTGTTTATCAATTCTATGTTAAGCTTATGTTCATATTCCACACATTAATTTTTTGATATTAAGCTTGAATTGATAATTTGTAAATTAGGGTCTAAATGTTCATAGTGTTTTACACACATATTGAACTTTCAAAGGTGGACGGGTCTTCTTTATTCTCTTCTTCAGTCATCAAGCAATTATTCCCTGGTCCTTTCCCAAAATTGTGATTGGGCAAGGGATTGTTAGTGATGCTAGGCCTTGTGGGCGGCGCAATCACTTTGTTGTCTATTAAGTCTTGAATTGCATGACAAAGGGTGAAACAACAATCAGTTTCATGACCAAGGACTTGGTGGTAGGCACATCTTTTATTCACATCAAACCTTGAGGGCAAAGGGTTTGGAATTGGTCTTGGGTCTAAGGGCTTCAGTAACCCTTTTGCTTTTAACTTATCAAACACTTGCCTCATGGGCATATACAACTCATGAAATTCTCTGTTGGGTCTAGGCCCTTGGGGTACTTGCATAGGTCAATGGGTGCAATCAATTGATAAGGATCATTTTTATGAATGTTGAAAATTTCTGCAGCCTTAGAATTAGACCCTACATACTTTCTAAACCTTGGAAGGTCATCAGTCTTTATAGTGCCATTGTTTATAGCTTCCTCAATTTGGGTTCCAGCAACAATTAAAGCTTTAAAATTGGGAAAATATTGTGCAAACAAGTATTTATGGTATACAGGTAATAAATTCTTTACAACCATGGCTAACTGTTCTTCCTTACTCGGCCTACTCATCATCTATACGGCCTTGGCTCTCCACTTGGTAAAGAAAGTAGAGAAGGATTCTTTTGGCTCTTGCTTAGTAGACTCAAGGTCTCTCCTTGTAATATCTACTTCCATATTGTACTTGTATTGCTTGTGAAACTCTCGGCAGATGTCCTCCTAACTTCTGGCTCTTGCATCATCCAAGTTGAGGAACCACCTAAGAACGGCTCCGGTCAATGTGTTTTGGAACATCTGAACAAGTACTTCCTCAGGAGTGCCTAAGGGCTGCATAGCCGTCATATACATCTTTAGATGGGACTTTGGGCAACCAGTCCCATCAAACTTGTCTAGGTTTGGCATCTTGAACTTGGGTGGCAACCTCGCATTGGGGAATAGGGAGAGATAATCGTAGTCCATAAGTTCCTCCATTTTATTCATCCTCTCATTGATCTTCTTCTCATTCCCTAGGGCTGGTGCATCAAGATTAGTCTTGTCTTCCTCTTGATTATTCTTTGAATTCTGAAACTATTGCATCATACAATTCATGTCTTCCTTCAGTTGAATCTGACTAGCTACCATTGTGTTGAGTAGCTCTTGGGTATTCATGGGTTCCTCTGTGTTTGGATGTTCACTCTCTTCTGCCATATTGCTAGGAGCTTCAAACTTCTTTGGCTTGAACTGTCTTGGAGGTCAAAGATGGGGTTATGATGTTGCAGTAGTGGAGTCTTTTCTATGCTTGAAGGCTTCAGTATTGTGATGGGAGTGACAGGCTTGTAGCTGGAGCTACTGTCTTAAGTGTCAGGCTTAGGTTCTCTTTGCAGCCTTCCTTCAGATCTTAGCTAGATTCTCTCCTAATGACAGGCTTGGTCAGATTAATCAAAGCTAAGACCCCATCCACATCCATCAATCAATCAAAACAAACACACACAACATGCAATGCAATTTTAACCGAGACCAACCTAAGGGTAGGTTCTAAGTCATTATGTTGTAGGGTGGGTTTTGTTGTTTCATTGTTTCCTATAGCTAGGACGTTATACCTCCCAACTTGTAATGTAATGAACATTGTGTTGGTCCAAAACGGCATGGTTTGTTCGTTATAGTCAATAGGAAATGATCTAGTGACTTTAGGCTATAAGTTGGTGAGTTCGCCACTAGGTTCCCGAATTTGAAGACCGGTGATCCATGATTACTACCACCACAAAATTATTGAAAAGGGGTGCATACATTGTTGTTTGAATGGCACATATAATGACAGTTAAGGAAAGCTTTTAACAAACAATACAAACAACAAATTCCATGCACCAAAACATCATTCAAAATCCCATCAAACTTAAATAAACAAACAACAACTATATCCTTCAAGACCATGTAAAACAAGGGCACATATTTGGTCACTCAGGTCTAATACGAAACTTAGCCCTCGACATCTCCAGTGGAGTCGTCATTGTGAGAGACCTTAAAAAAGGTGTCCCTCAAAAAAGAGATTTGAGTACCTTTTAGGGAACCTCTCTTTTTGGGTAAGTGGTATGGAGTCGCCACTTATTTTTTTTATACAAAAAATAAGAAAAACTAAATATATACAAATACATGACTGAATTGTTCTCTTCATTGATTGAATAAGAGAAATTACATATCTTGAAAAACTTTAAAATTACATAGCTTTGGTTCCTAGTCACAATCTACCAAAAACACACGGCTTTTGTCATAGTTACATTCTACCCAAAAAAATAAAATAAAGACAAGGCTAGATCTACTTAACCAATGACCTAAATCCAAAGGCTAGTTATGAAATGGGAAGGTGTTAGGCACCCATTCCACCTAGACAAAGTCTGGTCTTCTAAACTCTTGTGACCAATGTACCTCTTTATGCATGTCATGGATGATATGTTGAACATGTGAATAAAAATTAAATCACATAAATTTATTTATGAATGAAGTCACTTCTTTTGTTTTTTTTATATATATAAATCCAAATCTGTTTCTATTGTTAAAAAAAATGATTTTCATTTGTCAAAATACCAAATCTATTTTGTAATATGTAGAAAAAGTGGTTTTTGGTGATAAAAAATGATCTTTAATGACAAAAAAGTAAGATTTGTTTTTATTGTTAAAAAAAAAAGAATGAAAAGGATTTTTTTTTTTTTTTTTAAGAAGAGAGTTTCACTCATAATCTAAATTTATGCAACATGAATTAAAGAAAACAAATACAAACACAATCATGTTTAATCTTTTTCTTTATTTCAAATCTGCATGTATTAAAGGAAAATCATATATGTATCTAAGAAAGATACAAATCAGTTTTTAATTGAGAAAAATTCAGATTTGCATCTCATAAAGATGCAGATCCATTTTTATTTGAGAAAAATTCAGATTTACATCTAAGAAAGATGCAGATTTATTTATGTACTGAGAAAAAATCAGATCTACATCTAATAAAGATGTAGATCTGTTTTATTTCAAGAAAAATCCAAATCTACACCTAATAAAGATGTAGATTTATTTTATTTTAAGCAAAAGAATTGTTCACATGCAGATTATTGACATTCAAGAAAGAGACTATAACAATAACATAAAAAAAAAAATTAAAAAATTAAAAAAAAATATCATGCTTTAAACAAAACAACAATTAACAATTCATGCTATGGATAAAACATTCATCACCATAAAAAGATAGCATAAAAAAGAGAGGGCGATTGAAAAAAACCTCTTGCATGAGCACTCCTTGTTCTTGAGAGGATGTTTTAGGGTTCAAAGAAACTTATTCAGTTATCTTTAAGACCAAAAAACCCTAATTTAAGCAGCAAATCTCAGAGAGGATCAACAAATATCAGTAATTTGAGAGCCTCAAAATGTGTGCCTTTTAGAGCGTAATTTTTTTTTTTTTTTTTTCATGAGGTTCAGTCTCTATTTATAGAGGTCAAAGGGCTCTAAAAAATAGGTACGAATGATTAGGGTTTGAATCCAAACGCATCCTTTTGCGAAAAGGTTGAAAAGGGTTTGCATTATCATCAACCAAAGGCCATTGGGCCAAAGCCCAATACATGGAAATTCAACCCTTTTAGAGTGCCAAATAGCACTCCAAAAGTGCCAAATTGGCCTTTGGAATCTGATCATTCTTTTGTGTTCAGGTTTCGTTTGGACTCCTCTTTTAGGGTTTTTTTGGCCAGTCCTTGTACCTAGACGTGTTTTCATCTTCCTCTATGATTTTTCATCTCTTTTCTGGATAATTCAGGCTATTTAAGAACAATTATCTTATAGATAAATATCGTAAAATAAATCTTGATAAAGTTCAGATTATCCACAATTTTATTGTTATCCAATCATCCATTTTATTCCTATGCAAGCAATCCTATTTTAAACACTAATTATCAACCAATCATAGAATTATTTAATTAATTTTAACGGTTTAACTAATCAGAATTAATTTAAACTAATCATGTGTGGTCGACCTTATCTAGACAATACATGTTGATTGTGCAAACTTGATCATGCGATATTTTTCGATCCGATGGCCTGATTTGAAAACCGGAAACACTGTTGCGACCGTTAGAATCTCGAGATCATTTTTATGATATGTAATGAATTAATTAATGCATGTAATGCAAAGACATGTTGATGCATGTAATGCAAGAACCAATTGATGCATGTGGTGCAATTTGTGGTACTTTAATAGTCATTCTCCTTGATTAAATTATGGGTGCAAAATTGAGTGTCTACATAATCAGCATGACAACACAAACAACAAAAAAATATCATACATACATCTCAAGACATAAATTAACAAACAACAACAATGTCATGCAAAAGACAAGGGTATATAGTTGGTCACTTAAGTCTAACACAAAGTTTAGCCCTCGACATCCCCAATGAAGTCGCCAGTGTAAGAGACCGCAAACTTCTTGAGAAAAGGGTTCTCTCAAAAAAAAGATTCAGGTGCTTTTAAGGGCACCTCTCTTTTTGGGTAAGTGGTGTGGAGTCGCCACTTATATCCAAAAGAAATAAGGAAAAATAAAAGATAAAACACATTAGCAAAATACTTCATTGTCATTGCTTGAATAATGATAAATACAGTCTTGGTAAATTAAACCTTACAAGGCTTTGAGTCCTAGTTACAATCTTTGTAAAAGAATACAAAGCTCTTGTTCCTAGTTACTAATAGGCCAAAAACAAATTGACCCCTTGTGATGAATTAACCAATTAATTTAGCCAAGTGAATTAATTAAGTTAATTAACACGTAAACACGTGGTAGCACCAATAAACTAAGTATGCAGTGGAAAATAAATTTGACACGGTGATTTGTTTACGAATGGGGAAAACCAATATAGCAAAAACCCCACTGGGTGATTTTAAGGTCACCACTCCCGAAATTCTACTATTATCACAACAAGCGGTTATAAGTAAAAGAATCCCAGTACCTTATACCAACATACAGTTGAACCCTTACCCCAATACCCAATTGGACTTGTTCTGTAGTGAGAATTTCTCCTTTTTTTGCACGACTCCCAAGTATGTGACTAACCAATTGCGCGGATCCAGTACGCGACTTCAATCACCAACTAGAGAAGGTTGTTGGCTGCAATGTTCTTTAGTTCATCCCAACGATGAAGATCAATAAAATGCTTGGTTACAAAATCCTACGGTGCACAAACACAGTAACTTCTTCACAAGAAAGATGAACTAGGCAAATTCTATCTCTGGTTACAATTTGCTTGAACAAACTTTGCTCAACACTTGTGCAACTTGTGAACACTTTGATAGCCCTTAAAATAATCCTTTTATAAGTCTAGGGTTGTGAGAAAAGAAAGCCCAAAAACATAATCACAGATTAGAGTCAAAACAGAACTAAAATTCTTTTTTTCATAAACCTCGACAAATACCCTATCTGTCGAGCTACTGTCGAGCCACAGGGCTGAATAGCTCTACAGGTCTTGATAGATACCTAGCTATCGAGCTTTAATAAACAACATTTCTTTAGCTTGAATCTTGGACAAACTTGCATGGCTTTAACACTTGATCTTGAAACACAGTTTCTTGAAGTATTAAACACATCCTAGATCTACCCAAATATAAGTAAAGTGTGTTTTGTCAAAGGATTAGGCAATTACATAAAATAGTGACATATGTTCCTAACAAGTGAATCACATATGTCCTAACAGTTACAATCTACCAAAAATTAAGGAAAAAAAAAATAAGACACTAATCTACCTATCCAAAAATCCTAAGCCCGGAGGCTAAGTTACGAAATGGGAAGGTGTTAGGCACCCATTCCACCTAGACAGAGTCTGGTCTTCTTGACTCTAATGATCAATATACCTTTTTTTGCATGACGTGAATGATATGTTGAACATACATGACAAACACTTGACTAGAACTAACTCAAGTAAATTTATCTTTATGAATGTGCCCTCTTTTTTTAGACAAATTCATATATGTTTTGTGAATTAAAAAAAAAAAAAAGATTTGTAAGGAAAATTCAGATATGTTTTTATTGAAAAAAAAAAAAAAGATTTGTACAGAAAAATCATATATGTTTTGATGTAATTAAAAAGAACAAGATTTCTGTTAAAAAAATGTCAGATCTGTTTTTGTGTAAATTTTTTTTTTTTTTTAAAGTGATTTTATCAAGAAAAATTAGATATGTTGTTGGACAGTTAAAAAAAATGATTTTTGGTTTGTATAAAAAAAAAAAAAATCAGACCTATTGTTGGACATAACATAAAAAATAAAATAAAAAAATAAAAGACTTTTTGAAAGTGAATTCACACTCATGAGATAAATTTATTCTAGATTCACCACATTTTAGAAAAAAGACTTCAACCTAATTTTTAATTTCTTCTTTTGAATTCCAAAATCTGCAATTGTGTCATAAAGAAAACTTTTCTAAAAAAAATCAAATCTATTTTTAATGAAAATACAGATCAGTTTTGCTTGTTAAAAAAATTAGATCTGTATTTAATTAAAATACAAATCAGTTTTATGTGTTAAAACAAAATCAAATCTGTATTTCATAAAAATAAAGATCAGTTTTATGTGTTAAAAAAAAATCATATCTATATTTAATGAAAATACAGATCAGTTTTATGTGTTAAAAAAAAAAAAATCAAATCTGTATTTAATGAAAATATAGATCAGTTTTATGTGTTAAAAATCAAATCTGAAAAATTCAAATCAGTTTTTAGTTTAAAGAGATCTTTGACAATTAGCAGAATTTGAGATTCAAGAGAAAAATCACCCAAAAAAAAAAAAAAAAATCATCTAAGAACATATTTAAAGAAAAGTTTTAAACAAAACATGGCAATTATATCAAGAATCAGAAATAATCAAACATGCATCATCAACAAAATTAATAGAGAAGACTAGAAAAAGAATAGAAATAGGTTACCTCTTGCATGAGCGTGCTCTTCTTAGTGAAAGAATATTTAGATTCAAAGAAATTTATTCAACTCTTTGAAGACTAAAATAATTCACTTACAAAAAATAAATTCCTATGGCAAGAGCCTCTAGAACTTCTTTAACGTAAAGGGGAATTCAAAAGAAGAGAAGAGCCAAAAAGAGGGGGGTCAAAAAGCGTGAAAAAGTGTGCTGAATTTTGAGAGGCATCATCTATTTATAGAGGTTGGAATGTTCAAAAAATTAGTTGAATGATCAGAATACGAATTGGGACGTGTCCTTATCTCCAAAAAATTGAAAAAGGTAAGGTTTATCTCAATCCAAAAGCCCTCGAGCCAATCCTTGCATTTGTGCCAATTGGATGGCCATTTTGGGTGCCAGACCTGCGTTTGAATTTTGGTCCACTTTGGACTCCTTTTTTGAGGTTTTTTTTTTTTTTAGCTGGGACTTGCACTTAGATGCGTTTTTAATCTGTATTCTAAAAATCAAACCCATTTTTTGATGATTCAGGTCTTTGCAATAATGATTATCTTGTTGATAAACACTCCAAAAGTATTGATTATCCACAATTTTGTTGTTATCTGATTATCCACTTTATTCTCATGCAAGCAAGTCCATTTTTGACACTAAATAACAACCAGTCACAAAATTATTTAATTAGTTATAATTGTATAATCAATCATAATTAATTTAAATTAATCATGCGTGGTTGGTGGACCCAAACAAAATGCATGTAGACCGTGCAAACTTGATCATGCGATATCTTTCAATCCGATGGTCCGATTTGAAAATTGGGCATACCGTCAGGACCCTTAGAATCTCAAGATCAATTTTATGATAAGAAATTAATGAATTAATGCATGTAATGCAACTATAATTTTTTCGAGTATATTTTAATATTATTTTCAACTTTTATTGTTTTTCCCGCATGATAAGGATAAAACTTGTAACAACCCAGCCCAATAGGGAAAAAAAAATACATGGTCAGATATTTTTGGGTGTCCCACGTGCCCCACCTAACCCAATCACTACCCACCACATCTCACACACTCCCTCCTCTTTTGGGGTTGGCCGGGCATCTCTCTTCCTCTCATTTCCTTTCTTTTCTTTTATTTTCACTTAAGCACACACACTCATCTCCCTCACTCTCCCACTGGTGCATCACTCCGCCGCCTCCACCATTATCTTTCGGCAAAAAAGCTCCATAAAAACCTCTTAAGCTCCTACATCTCATCTTATTTAAGGTAAGAGCTTTTATACTTTTTGTGGGTTTTCATATTTTACAAGAGGTTTTTGTAATCTAAGTTTTGGAAGTGATATTCTTGTGATAATGTTTATGAGTTTTTCTTTGGTGGACCTATTTGGGTGAATGGTTGTGGATTTTGTACAATGGTAGCCATTTGAGATTTACCCATAGTAAAGATTTGGGGGTTTTGACTTTCTAATGTGAAACAATTGATGAATTTAATTTTTATTGTTTATTTGGAACTAGTGGAGGATTTACATTTGGGGTTTGTAATGGTGGATATTGTTATATATGTTGTTGTTTTGTGGGTCTCTTGAAAATGACATGTATATTGAGGACGAAATTCATAAAGTGTTAGGATCTCTTATGGTAAAGGTTAAGTTTGGAATGACATGATGATAAGTTGGAGTCTATGCCATGTAATGAAATTGTTGAGAAACCTTGGAAGTGGAATACATTATTTGTGAGGTTAAATGCTAGGCTTGACTAATTAATTTCTTGATTATATATGATTATATATATGAAAAGCGCATCATGTTTAATATTGCATATGGGGAAATGCATGATTGTTAGTATGGAAGAGATAAGCATCTTTGATATAATTCTTGGGAATGGCTTTTATGGATTTATTGCATTATTTGCAAATTCTAAAGATGTTTTATCTTGACTTGTGATATTTGGGAAATTGATAGAAAATGTTATTGACAAGAAATTATTTTGGAAAATTTGAGAACCTTGTGAATATATTGAGTATTTCAAGGGTTTTTGTGAAACTACTTGAAATTGAACCATGTTTTGATTTCATGTAAACTATGAGCTTTTCATGTTTTTACCCTTGGGCCGTGACATGTGATTACCCAGCCAGATGTCGTAGTCTTTGTGACATTGGTATCTTGGCACCCCGTCTTTATGGTGGATTGATATCTTTGTGGCATAACTGATGTCTTTGTGGCATAACTGATGTCTTTGTGGCATAACTTGATGTCTTTGTGGCATACCTAACGTCTTTATGGCGGCTTGTCATGTGGCCTTGGGTTGGATTTTTAGGTTTTAAAAAGGGTGTTTTGATAGCTCATAGTAAATAGTATGTAGTTTTATATTGGAATACTTTGAAAAACTTGGTGCTACATTCTTGTCATTTTGTTAAGAAAAATGGATTTGCTGGATTTTCATGGAAATTCCCAAATCATAATGTGTATTGTAAAATTTCCATTGTCATGAAACTTGCATTTCCCCCACCCCCATTAATTGTGCTACTCACTGATCTCTGTCTCATCCCATTATTTTATAAACTTTTCAGAATAGGCAGTAATCTTTTGAGACAGCTTTTTGGTGGCTAACAGTAATTAGACTAACTACTAATGGAGGTTGAACTTTTTGAAATGGAGATATTAAATGGAGGCAGTACTCTTAGAATAGACTTGACTCATTCTTTTGTATATTATAGTGGCTGTGACATTATTCCCACTGATGGGACAAGCTATATGTAATTATTTATTTAGACTTCTATTTTATTTTATTGTGGCCAATGGAGCTTGTAATTATTGCTTAGAGTTTTGACTTACTTGGAGAGTATATTCAATGGAATTATTATGATAATTCTTTATGTTAGTACTTGATATGATTTATGTGGATTAAATTGTCAAAAAGGAAAAATCTACAAGTACTTTGAGACGTCTTTCTCATGTTGTAGACCCTTTGGGGTTTGGGGCATTACAAAACTAATGTTGAGGTCAATTTTGGAGTGAGATTAAGAATAACAAATTGGGACCAACCAACTTGGGTTCTAGTGCGGAGAGTCAAAACCACTACTCACTCATTTAGGGTTAATGGTACAAAAATAGAGAATATCACGCAAATTCATCAATTTGTTATACTTCAAGGAGAATTTTCATTAAAGTGATGAACAAAATACATGTAGAAAACTTTAATGCTACAAGATAAGAGGAGCGAGAGCGGTGATGAAGGAGAGAGAAAGGACTATACTTGTACTACCACACACATGCACACAAATACTCCTGCTTTTGAGTTGTATATATTTGCTCCAAACCAGGTAAGCTTGGTAGAACTGATTGTTGGGAGTTGGAAATTGGTTTATTCTTGTTTCACTCTTTAGGAATTATAATGGATTAAGAAAACTTTTATTTTCCATATCCAAAAGGACTAAGGCCTTTGATTCTTGGATTTAAGAAAACATAATAATCTATAATTTTATTCTTAGTTGGATAATAGAATCAGTTGTTTTAATGAGAAACTGCCACATCATCCACTAACTAAATAAAATGTGAAGATTAAAACCCACTATCACTTGTTATTATGTATTTAAAACAAAATGACATTTCCAGTTAAAAAAGTACTAGAGGTAAGGCACATCCTTTGGACAAGACCAATCCCAAGTTTGGAGCTTTGTTGAAGGGGAACAACACCCCCCCCCCCCCCAAAAAAAATTTACTAAATTTGTGGGATGCAGAAAGCATTAAATGTAGCTAGTGAATTTGTTTTAGCTTAGGTTAATCATCAGGATTTTAGGACAAATACAACAACTTTAATTTGTGTATATTTTTGTGCTTAAGGCTAGTACATGGGCCTCATGAACCTTCAACTTTACAATTAAACATCATTATCAATTAATATTTGACTTATTTGTTCAAGGAACATTTATTGGATTTGCTAATTATTAGCTCATCTTTATTGGATCCTTGGGAAGCACATTAATATTTTTAAAGTTTAGCTTACCTCCAATACTTTTTTAACTGAAATCTCCTCTTTTTTTAATGAGAAATTACCACATCACCTACTAACTAAATAAAATGTGGAGATTAAAGCACACTACCACTTGGTAATGTGTATTTAAAACAAAAGGAGATCTCTAGTTAAAAAAGTACTAGAGATAAACCAAACCCATATTTTTATAATTGATGGCATTTGTTTTTCTAAATAAGTTTTATTAGCAAGATTTTGCAAATTGTGAAAAAACTACTTTTAAAAACGAAAATTCATTGTAATAAACACCTATTAAACTACAAAACTCTTGATACATTTTCCAAAAATAAAAAAGCCAATATATATATATATATATATATAATGGGTTCAAGTTATATATGAAACACAACTAGACCATCTAGGTGTGCCACATCTTCCGTGAAGCTAATGGTAGCGTGCGTACTTTAGCAAAGAGGGGAAACCAATAACAATGCCTTTTGGAAATCTATGATACCTGTCCCACTTTTGTATATGTACCTTTTGTACGGATATGGAAAACTTTGGGACTAGTAAACTGTGTCCCTTAAGGCTTAAACTGTCTGTTATTTTATAAACTCTTATATATATAACTATATAATAGTCCCCTCTTTTTATAAAAAAATAAAATAAAATAAAGTCAACTTAAGTTTGACACATGAGCAATAAACCATTTCTTGTTAAAATTATCTATCCCTAACATTTTTTCTTCTCTACTATCACTTTCTCTCTTCCTTTCTGAAAGTATAACTAAAATCTTTAGAATATAGTTTTGTCTTTGACCTAGAAAAATAGGATTTGGAAAAAAATCTAGATCTAAAGGGAAAGGGGCATTTTATTGTATTTTGGTACAACTTGGATGTGTTTGGCTTTGTATTTGGGTAACCTACTCTATATTTAGGTGTTAACCCATGTTACTAGCAAGATCGACTAACTCGACCTTCCATTTTAGCTAGTCGGGTAAGGATTGACTCGTTCTTTTCTCAGGTTGAAAACTTTTTACCTATACCTATACTTTTTTTTAGGTTTGGGTGGATTATCAAATCTAGGTCCAATTTTACTAGGTCGATCTATTTGTTATTTTTAAAAAAATATTTTAATAATGTGGGAATATCAAATTAGATTTTCTTTGGTACAAAATTGCAATATTCTTTGTCTCACTATAGGTTTGGATTCTTAAATTGCTTTCTTAAATAACTTATTGAACAAAAATAGATTTTATCAGTTGACCTAACTATGAAACCCAAAAACATTGACACCTAATTCCAAGTGATAGAGTACACAAATTAGAATGACATGTAAAGCAAGATATTAATTCTCTTATAGATGCAGCCAGTACTTTATGTTAGATTCTAAAGATTTAGGATTAAATGTTTATAATTTCAACCTATATGTATTGACAAACTGAGAACAAAAACATGTCTAGAATAGGTGTTAGACATTGCTCAAATTTGTACAGGTCAAAACTCAAGAATGTACAAATTGCAAGAAAAAGAATTATTTTTCTATGAAGCTTGACGGACCGAATTGTGAAGCTCGATCGATCAAAAATTGCAGAAAAAGAATTTTTGCAGAATTTTAAACAGGCCCCAACCCGTGAAAACATTTAGGGTTTCAGTCCAACACTCCTACGTATAAAAGGAAAACCCTAGCCACATTTTGAAACCTATTAGAAGACTTGTGAGTTACTCCTGTGAGATTTGAGAGGTTCTATACCTTCTAAATCTACAAGCATCTACCAAAACAAGATCTACAATCAAGTTCTGGTAGAATCTAGTTGCTACATAGATCAACAAGCTGTGATCTGATACCTTTAAGTAAGATCTCAAAGTCATAAACGTGGGTTTTTATGTGCAACAGATTTAAGACAGAAGAGTCAATGGATTCGGAGCTTCACGTGGTCGTGTGAGTAAGTTCTACAAGAAGTAGCTTTAGATTTTAGAGAGAAAATCTATTGTAAACTCCCATTCTATCATAGTGAATTTTTTTTTACCTTGAGGATAGCTGGTCAAATCCACCCTTGGTTTTTACCTTGAAACTATTGGTTTCATTAGTTTTCCTAGGTCATCATATCATGGTGTTCTTTATTTTCTACTGCTGTGCATGATGTGATTTATTATTGTTCAACCAAGATCTAAATAATTAACCTAAGTAACTATTTGGCTAATTTATTAGGTTAAACAATCTATTTAAGGGGTCTGTACAGTACACCAGCCAAGGCATGGGAGAGTGTCGATGTGGCTGAATCTGGACCTTACACATGGAGTGGCTGTGAGCAAGGGAGAGGAAACATTGGCTGCAAGATATTATCCTTGGCCCATGCCAAAGGCGTGACTGCCTTGAGAAGGAAGTAAGATATGCATCTGACGTGGGTACTCAAGCACTTACAAAAAGGGAGATAGTGACCTCCTAAGGTCAGGTACTATAGAAACACCCCTTATTGGCTGAGTGTATGTTGGACCACTTTGGAGACACATGTATCATATTCAGCACCTCTGATGTCCTTTTCATTGCTCAAGAATTGTTCCCCATGCAGTGGCAAAGTCACCTACCCCCATGCCACAGTTCTGATGTTGGCATTCTCTCTCCTTCATCCACCAAATAGTACCTTAGCTATAATAAGGTCCAAAATAAGGAAATAATGACTTGACACCTTTCTTTGTACTTAGCCATATTCCTCATACTATAAGAGGAACATGCAACTGGACTATTAAAGGAAGAACCTAAGTAGATCTTTTAAGAAAATAGTAGAAAGTTGATAAGGAAGTAAGGTAGAAAACAAGGTCTCTTTTTTGAGGAAGAACATCCTTGTTGTACAAGATATACCCTTATTCCCCACGTCATACAAAACTGAACAAAACAAGAGTGATTCTCTCTTGCTTAAACTGTGGTTTTTCATCCCTTTCTTAGGGTTTTACACTTACATCCATTGCCAACTTTACATTCTTGCAAACACTTTGTTTTTCTCTAGACATTATGATGTTAAAGCTTGCATTTTTGTCACTTATGAGCTTTTTCATCAAGATGTAATGTAAGATATCTTATCTACTCTTCCATATAAGTTCAAGTCTAACTTGCACATACATTTTTGGCAACTTTACTAGGGAGTTCTCCAGTTATTCCCCTTTTTGAGTTAGTTTTCTATTGATTTGCATATTTCCATCTACTTTCATCCTCTTAATGCCTCCAAGGAAGAAAGGCATGGGAGCACCAGTTGGTTCAAGTGAAAACCAACAAGTGGAGCTAAGTACAGATCATATATCCATCCACACTGAAGGCATAGAGTCTTCTGGTGAAGCTAGTCAGCCTAAAAATAGAAATATCATGATAGCTATTGAGGACCTCTAGCGTTCTCAAGCTGCCATGTGGGCAGAATTTCAATATCTGCGTCAAGGGATGTTCATACCTCAAGCCCCACAAGGTGGTCAAGGTCCTCAGGCATCTCCCTATCTGACTGGGGAGGATATTACTGCCATCTTATTCTAAGCCAAGAAAGTAAAAAGTACTGTCTATATTAATACTAGGCCTCCCTATCCCAAGGAGGTGGCTGGTAGGCTTTATCCCGTCAACTATACTCCTCCCATCTTTCCTAAGTATAATGGCATGGTAGGGAACGCTAGGTAGCACATCAGGCAATATGTAGATGCATTAACGGCTCATTCCCATGATCATGAGCTAAGGCTCAGGGAGTTTTCTAAGTCGTTAGAAGGTTGTGCCCTTATTTAGTACACTAGTCTTGTACCAGGGTCAGTTTTGAGTTGGAATGATATGGCAACACAGTTCATGAAAAAGTTCTTTGCTTTGGAAGATAAGCTCACATTGTCAAATCTACAACAAGAAAAGTAGAGGGTGTCTAAAAGGCTGTTGGAGTACATTTGCAGGTTCAAAGACCTCTCTTTGTTATCTTATGACCCTGTGGAGGAGGAAAGGCTGGAAGATGTTTGCACCTCTGGTATGCTATATGAATATCATCCCTATCTTGAGAATCTGCATATTTCCATCTTTACAAGGCTTGTGAAAGTTCAATTAGTGTTTAAAACACTATGAACGTTTAGACCCCTAATAAACAAATTACCAATTCAAGCTTAATATCAAACAATTAATGTGCGAAATATGAACATAACCTAAACACAGAAGTGATAAAAAATCTAAACTAAATAAAATCACATCCACAACAATAATTAAATGACAAAGATTAAGGGAAGAGAGATGCAAACACAAGGACAACACAACGATATGTTATCGAAGAGGAAACCAAAGCCCTCGGTGTAAAACATATCCACCACACTCCAAGCAGTAAATAATGTACTAAAGAATGTAGTTGAGATACATGAACAACAGAATAACCTCCAAGCCTAATTTACCCAATGAACCTAAGCCCTCCAAGCTCTTACTCCAGTGAAGTTACGCCAAACCTATTTCTTCTTTAGCTTACCGGATTCCGCTGCTTGACCATAACATCAACCAATATGAAATTGGTCCCTTCTTAACTGCTTCCTAAACACCAAATGGCCTTGTCATAGATATGGGCATGGTGAGAAAAGGTTTTGGTAATGTACCTCTCAAGGATTTAACAATGGAGAGGAAGAAAGTAGAGGAATTTGAAGAGTCTCTATGTGAAGATTGTGGATGAATCAATCTTGTTTTTCTCTAGGGTTTCTCTCTCAAAATTCTCTCTGGAAGCTCTTTGAATATCGTGGGTATAAGGGTCTATATATAGTAGGGTGAGAAGGAATTTGAAAAGTCATTTTTTCCCAAACAAGATGGTCTAGCGACTTGGCATCACGACTACGCTAAGTCGCAAGTTCAAGCCGCAAGCTAACGACCTGGCCAGCCTAGGACTTTTGTCCTGTAATGTAACAGCTGGCATGACTCTTTAGCTCCCTTGCATGCTCCACACATGTGCTAACTTTGGCGACTTGCCAGTCACGAGTCACGAGTCACTCGCGAGTCCAGCCACGAGTCTCTACATCCTTGCACAATCTTGAGCATTTTTTCACACTCTCTCACTCACTACCCTTACATGATTTCCACCTAAATACAGGGTTACTAATTGCTAAAATGCAAGCAAATTTGGCACGGAATAAAGCCAACAAGATGGTTGATAAAATTCAAACTTACAGCTTGTAAAAGCTTCAAGAAGGATAAGCACATATGTAAGGAAGCCTTCAAAGGGCTCAACTTCACAGACTACAAATGCACCCAGCTAGCCTTGGAAGAAAGAAAGCAAGAAGGTAGAAGTTGTTGTGGTGGAGAAGTCCAAAAAGGTAGTCAAGGGTAAAAAGAGGGAGAGAGGTAGTATTCCTCCTCCTTTTACTATTTCAACTGAAAAATTATATACCATCCTAGAACCCTGGTTAAAGGATGGTGTGGTGGTGTTGCCTGGGTGTAAGCATGAACCCACAGATGAAGAAAAGTGGGGTCCACTTTACTGCAGGTACCATAGAAGGTGTGACACCATATCATGGATTGTTATGCCTTGAGGAATATTTTCCTTGAAAGGGTAGCCAAAGGTGACTTGGTTATCAAAGGTGGGAAACGAGCAAATCCAAGGATGTGCAGGCTAGAGGTGGTAATGACTTTCTTCATAGGTTGTGAAGATCCAATGGAAGAAGAAGTTGAGAATATGGCTAGCAACGGCTTAGCACCTCCGTCATTACAAAATGAGGAAATGGTCTTGAGAATTCAGCAAGATGATAAGATACATTCATTTCTTGAAGGAATAGGTCTTAGACCATTGGCTAGAAGAGAAACAGCCCAAGATTTAACCAAAGTGATGGAAAGGAATCAAGAAGTGGTAACTTCTGAAGGAAGTTTAATACAGGTGGTAGGCAAGGAAGTAAGGGATTCAATTACCTTCTCAAATAGAGATTTAGCCATCTGGGTTGTTGGTGACAGACCTCTATATCTTACTGCCTTTTTGGGAGCTTTTCAAATCAAAAAGGCCTAGGTAGATATTGGTGCATCCACCAATATCTTGCCTCTCACTACATTCGATGCTTTAGGCATCTCGAGAGAAAGGATTATTCCAGAGCCACTTCAGATCATATGGATAGGGTCTTTGCAATAGTGTCCCCTAGGCCATGTGTCTCTAGATCTTAGGGTTGGGCCAATTTGAGCACCTTTCATGCACGTAATATAGGGGAATACTTCTTATCATATTATTCTAGGCCGCCCATGGCTGAAGGCGTATAAAGCTGTGGCTTCCACATACCACCAACGTGTGAAGGTTATCTAGAGGAATAGGTAAGTAGTCATTGAGGCCACTAGGATGCCTTTTGACAAAGCAGAGCTTCATTTTGCTGAGGTAGCCCTATTTTAGGAGTATGAGCCCAAAGAGGAAAACAAAATTCTCCTCTTTAATCCTATTGCTTTGGAAAGAGAGGAAGAAGATGATGGAGAGAGGTTATGGAGCCAGAAAGGCCCTCCAAGATAAGGAGAACCACCAAGACTAATGGCAAGGTGGTGTATGAGTTTTGACGATTAGAAGAAGGGGATGAGAAAGATGGCGAACCTGATCCCCTGAATTTGACTCAACAGCCAAAAGAGGTTCATGTAGCTAAAGAACCCGTGAAAGAAGCTCCTGAATACATGAATGATGTTGTCAAGAATGTACAAAAGGAGCTTGTTGAGATTGATCTGAACAATGGAGGAGGAGAAAAGTTGGTTAAAGTCAACAAAGGATTGCCTAAAGAAGAAAGAAGAAAGTTAGCCTTGTTAAGGGAATACAAAGATGTCTTTGCTTGGAGTTATGAGGAAATGCCAAGTTTGAGTCTGAATTTGGTAACACACAAGTTAAAGGTGGATCCTAATGCTAAGCATGTGAAGTAACCACCAAGGAAATATCATTTAGACGTGGAAGAAAAAATTAAAGCTGAAGTGAATAAGCTTTTGAGGGCAGGATTTATAGAAGAAATTGAATGTCCAAATTGGTTGGCTAATATAGTTCCTGTAAAGAAGAAAGGTGGCCAAATAAGAATTTGCGAATATTTTCAGGAACTCAATAAGGCTTGCCCTAAAGATGAGTTCCCACTGCCCAATGTTGACATTTAATGGGAAAAGTTTCTTACTTTAGAAGATTCATTCCAGGTTTAGTGAAATTCTAAAGCCTTTGGTAGAACAAGCTAAGAAAGGAGTGGCCTTCATATGGTGTGATCAATGCCAAAAGGCATTCAAGATGGTTCAGATGATCTTGGTGGATCCTTAAATAATGGTGGCCCCTTTATCTGGCAAACCTCTTTTGTTGTGCATATCCAACACAGAGCAATCTTTGGGAGCATTGTTAGTTCAAGATCAAGAAGAGGTAGAAAAGTCGGTGTACTATATTAGCAGACTTATGAAGGGATCAAAGTTAAGATACTCAATTGCTAAGAAGGCATGTTTGCCTTTAGCTCTTGCTGTGTCAAAGTTCAATCATTACTTCTTAGGGCATCATGTAAAATTAGTGACCAAAAGCAATCTTGTGAAATATCTCTTGACCTGCCCTCAATTTCCAAGGAGAATGGCGCAATAGGCCATCTTGACGCCGTGCCTCGATATTGAGAGCAAAAGACTAACTGCCATTAGAGGCCAAACAGTGACTGACTTGCTGGCTAACTTTCCTAGGACAAGTGATTTTTCACTTCCCCAACAGGAGGTTTTGGTGATAAAGGAACAAGAATGGTCAATGCATTTTGGTGGCTTGTCTACATTTTAAAGGGGAGGAATAGGAGTGGTATTAAAGTCACCAGGGGAGGAACATACTTTTGCTTACAAACTACATTTCCCCTACTCTAATAATGAAGCGGAGTATGAAGGCCTGTTAATAGGATTGAAGTCTGCCAAAAGACTTGGCATAAAGAAGTTGAAGGTATTTGGGGATTCCAAGTTACTCATTAAGCAGGTTGGGGGAACTTATAGGGTAAATAATCTTAACCTAGCTACTTCCAAAGCCATGGTTCAGGAATCCATAAAACACTTTACCTCCAAAGAATGCAAAGTGATTAATAGGAATGAGAACAAGTTGGCTAATTCGCTAGCCACCCTAGCCACCAAATCCATGCTAAAGAAGGAAAAGATGACACTTCGAGTGGAAAGACAACCTGGTCTAATCCAGGTTGAGTCATGTCTCCCTCAAGATTGGCAAGAACCCTTGTTGAAGGCAATGACCCAAGGAAAGTATGTTACGTCAAAATTGCCATCAAATATGAAGGACTTCCTCAAGATCAATGGGGATTTTTTTTTTTTTTTTTTCAGAGGAGTAGAAGGGTTGTTGATGAATTGTGTCTTAAGACAAAAGGGGCTAACACAGTTGCATAGGTTACACTACGACATTTGTGGGGTAAACCTTGATGTCAGCCTGTATAGAAGATTGTAGAGGCTAGGGGTCATTTGGCCAGAGATGGCCAATGATGCCAAGGAAGTGTAAGGAAGTTTTAAGATTTATTCTATTGTCTCCCCAAATCAATCAAAGGTACTAAATAGTGAAATGCCAGAAGAAGATTGACAGGATCCATACTTGAGATATCTTCTACAAGGTGTACTGCCTGCTGATTGATTAAAGAGATAAAAATTGAAGGGACATGTGATAAGATTTAAAGTATTGGAGGGGAAATTATTCAAAAGAAGCTTCCAAGGAAAGTGGATGGTATGTATTCCCACTAAAGAAGCAAATGGCATTCTTTCAGATTTGAATGAAAGGGAGCCAACAGGACACCTAAGTGGGAGAAGGCTGTGGCAAATGGCTTTACACTAGGGATACTACAGGCATACAATGTAGAGAAATGCCTAAGACTTTGCCAAGAAATGTCAAGAATGTCAAAGGCGAGGAGATGAGATACACACCAACCAGCAAAGTCTCCATCCAACTGTGACTTCATATCCTTTCCATAGCTAGAAGCTGGATTTCATAGGTCCAATAAATCCCCCTTCTGAAAGATGTGCGTGGATACTGGTAGCCACTGATCAATTTGCCAAGCAGGTGGAAGCTGTGGCTATGAAGAAAGCAATAGGTAGTTCAGTGGTTAATTTCTTGAGGGAAAATATAGTATGTCATTTTGGGGTACCAAATAAAATTATTTTTGACAATGTTACACCATTCTTGAATAAGGATGTATGTCGTTTAACAGAACGGTACTCCATCTCTCACACGAAATTGACACCTTATTATCCCCAAGGAAATGGCTAAGCTGAGGCCTCCAACAAAAGATTGCTGAAAATATTGGAAAAAATGACTAAGGAGATTGGAAAGGGATGAAGAGAAGAGCTTGTAGACAATCGATTTTGCACCCATAATTTAATCAAGGAAGATGGCTAGAATGACCATTTATATACGCCAAATTTAGAGTTGCATTACATGCAGTAATTTTTTCATTACATATCATAAAAATGATCTTGAGGTTCTAACGGTCGTGACAATATGCCTAATTTCCAAATTGGACCTTCAGATTGAAAGATATCGCATAATCAAGTTTACACGATCTACATGCATTGTATGGGGTTAAGCCAATCATGTGTGATTAATTGAAATTAATTTTGATTGGTTAATAATTAAAATTAATTAAATTAATTTATATGATTGTGGAGTATTTTTCTTAAAGTGAGATTTGTTGCATAGGATTAAAACAAATAAGCTGATAATATTTAAAGGTTGTAGATAATTAGGCTTTTAGAATAATTATATTCAAAATAATTATTTTAAAAAAATCCTAATTATCACTTTTGAATGAGGTTTATCATGAAATAACTCCAAAATTTGTCCAAATACAATTTTAGAGTTTGAAAACACTTCAAAAACATGCTAATCAAGTAGCAAATTTCAGATTCACATTCCAAGGGACTTTTGGCATAATAGAACTCAAAATTCAAACTAGGCTATTTCTAGAAAAGTTGTAGAGAATCGAATTTCCCTTCAGTTGTCAAAATTTCAGCTTAATCCGAATTTGAGTAAAAAGATATGATCAAAATACCAAAGCTTGTTTTAATTTGAAAAATCAGCTTACTCTTATCCAAATATCCTTTTTTTTAGGATTTTCCCCCATACGTTTTTTGCTTATTTTTTTAGTATTCCAACCTCTATAAATAGAGGAAGCCTCTCAAAATTCAAGACACTTTTCACGCTCTTTGACTCCCCTCTTTCTAACTCTTCCCTTCTTTTATTTTCCTTTTGACATTAAAGACGTTGTGGAGGCTCTGACCTTAGGAATTTCTTTTCTGTAAGCAAAATATTTTAGGTTTCAAAGAGAATTGAATAAATTTCTTTGAACCTTAAAATATTCCTTCACTACTAAGGAGAGTATGCTCATGCAAAAGGTAGTTTTTCTTTTCTTTTTCTATTCCTTTTTATTAATTCTACTTGATGATGCATGAATAGGTTTAGGGGGTTTTTATTATTTTGATTTCTGATGATGTTGCCATGTGTTGTTAAACTTTTTTTTAAAGGATGTTCTTGCTATATTTTGTTGTTATGATTTTTCTTTTGAGTCTCAAAAATCTGCTATCAAAGATTCTTTTTTTTAACACATAAAACATATCTAAATTTTTCAGATCTGATTTTTTTTAACACATAAAACAGATTTGAATTCTGATTTTTTTTTAACTCCAAAAACTTATCTGCATTTTGATTAAATGCAAATCTGATTTTTTCTTAACTCATAAAACTGATTTGTATTTCCATTAAATACAAATTTGATTTTTTAAAACTCATAAAACTGATCTATGATCTAAATTTTTTTAACACATAAAACTGATCTGTATTTTCATTAAAAACAAATATGATTTTCTTAGAAAAAAAAAAAGTTTTCTTTCACTCAATTGCAAATGTTGGAATTTAAAAGAAGAAATTAAAAATTAGATTGAAGTCTTTTTCTCTTTTGTAATATGTGATGCATGTAAAATAATTTTATCTCATGAGTGTGAGTCCTCTTTCAAAAAGTTTTTTTTTTTTTATTTTATGTTCTGTCAGATTTGATTTTTTTTTTTACATATAAACCAAAAATCATTTTTTTTACTATTCAAAACAAATCTGATTTTCTTTAAAAAACTTTCTTTATCCACACAAAAAACAAATCTGGTTTCTTTTTTTAAATGAATCAAATCAATTTTTTCTTAATTCACAAAAACAAATCTGAATTTTTCTAAAAAAAGGATACATTCATAGGATAGATTTATGTGAGTCAGTTTTGGTTAAGTGTTTGTCATATATACAACATATTATTCACATCATGCTAAAAGGGTATATTTGTCATTAAAGCCTAGAAAACCAGACTCTGTCTAGGCAAAATGGGTGCCTAACACCTTCCGATTCCGTAACCTAGCCTCCAAGTTTAGTTCTCTTGGATAGGTAGATCTATGCCTTGTCTTTCTTTTTTATCTTTGGGTAGATTTTAACTAGGACAAAAAGCTTTGTATTCTTTTACATAGATTGTAACTAGGACTCAAAGCATTGTAAGGTTCAATTTACCAAGATTTCATTTATCATTATTCAATCAATGACAATGAAGTATTCTGATCATGAATTTTGAATTTAGTTTTTTTCTTTTTTTTTCTTTTTTGTATAAAACAATAAGTGGCAACTCCACACCGCTTACCCGAAAACAAACGTGCCCCACCAAAATCTCTTTTTTGAGAGCACCTAATTTCCATGGTCTCTCCATCAAGCTAGAAAGAAAGAAAACCCATCAAGGAGAGATAAGATTTTGAAAAAATATCAAACTGTGAGAAAAAAGAGTAGGCCATCAAGCTAGAAAAGACTTCAACAACAACAAAAAAAAAAAAAAAAAAAAAAAAAAAAAAAGGAGAGAGAGAGAGAGAGAAGTGAATGCAAGAATTTTCATCAAGTTGCGAGAGAATACTGATTTATCAAAAGACACGAGACATGAGATTCCATGAAAGATCATTCAAGTTGAGAAGGATGAGCAAAAATGAAGATTCATGAAGAAAAAATTTAATCAAATTGAGGAATTGGGGAGTAGAAAAAAAGTAAGATACATTTCATCAAAAAAGTGTGTCCAGTCAAGTCAAGAAAAATGAAAGTGCATTAGAAAGGATAAGAGGATATCAAGGAGAAATGCAAATTCATTCAAGAAAGATGAAAGTCTATCAAATTGAAAGAACCAAAAAAAATGCAGTTGAGTGAAAGCCAATATAATTCCCAAAAAAAAAAAAAAAAAACCTCGCTAGGTTGAAAACCTAAAAGGGCGGTCTAGGCAAAAATTAGAGCTAAAAAAAGAAAAAAGAAAAAAGAAAAAACTCACTAGGCTGAAAACCCGAAAAGGTGGTCAAGGATAAAATTAGGGCCAAAAAAAATAAATAAATAAATAAAACAACAAAAAAAAAAATCTTTCAAGAAAATGAAAAAAACAAAAATGAGAGCGAGTGATCTGGCCACAAGATAGGATGCTAAGAAGACTAAAAGAGGAAATTGTCAAGCTAAAAAATCAAGACCAAATGAAAGGAATCGATGGAGACCAATGAGAAGATGATGAACATGACAAGGATTTTAGCACAAGAATCAATGGTGGAAGATGTGAAAAAAAATCTTCCAATGCTTGAATTCAAAGTATTGCATACTTGGGAAAATATCATAAGGGTTTTGAGCCTTTTATATCCTTCATTTCAAAAACCTGAACCTGGCCTACATTACAACCTGTGAATAAAGCCCTCCTTGAAGTCCTGCTGATTGAAAGCAATTTAGCTCTGATGATATTTTCTCTTGCATTAAGAAGGAAAACTGCTTAAGATTATCAAGCCCCACTGGCTGATATCTTTAAAAGACAGATTTCACAAATTCTCAAGTGACTTTAAAAAAATTATAAAAAAAAATAAAAAATTTAAGCTCCAAACACTCACTTTTGTTTTTGCTTCCAACAGAAAATAACTCTCAAGAGAACAAATTTCCAAATTCTCAAAAATTCTCAAATCTTCAAACTTAGGATTTTTCCCTTCTTGCTTATTCCGAACATATGTGATATCCAAGCCTTTCATTTCTTTGATTGTCTTTGAAGACTTATTCTAAAAAATTTCACTTTAATGATTTCAAATCCTTCCTAGCCAATGCGGTCGAGTTAACAATTGAGCATTTTGATTGGTCAAAGAGGTTGTTCAAAGGGTCACCTTTTGTTCATTTCAAAAAGATAAAATTTCAAAAAAATCTCATTCTAAGTGAATTTCTTTTTCTTTTTTTCAAAAAAAAGAAAAGAAGAAGATACTCATTTCAAAAAAAAAATCATTTTTCAAAAAAAACTTTTTTCGAACTACATCTGGACCTGATCCTCTATGAGAAAGGTACGTAGGCAGCCTTTTCAAAGGCCTGATCCTAGTTACAATCACCCAAGAAAAATCTTCATTTCAAAATTTTCAAAAAAAAATATATCATTTTTCAAAAAAAAACTTTTTTCGAACTACGTTTAGACCTAATCCTCTATGAGAGAGATTCGTAGGCAGCCTTTCCAAAGGCCCAGACACAATCACTAAAAAAAAAAAAACAAAAAAAAAAAATTCAAAGGCTCAAAATCAAGACATTTCTTTGTGTGAATTTAGGCTAGGAGCATCTGTTTTGCATTAAGCATATCATTAATTTTCTGTGCAAGCATGTCTAAACTAGGGGCATTACCCCAAAATATTTTTATAATAACTAATTACTAGCAAGCTCATGGAAAGAATCTTTTGCAGGAGGTGGACACGAATCTTTCATCTACTCAACAATCACCATCAATCTTCAGTTTAGATGCTACCATCATTCCAGCAGTCCTTGTTTTTCCTAGTTTTGTGATTTTGATCTTGTTTTACTCAAATTTTGCTTTATTGACGTCCATACACAATAATATTTTTCAAAATTCACCTTGATTGTTGAACTAGGGGCATTCGGCCATGCCTCATCCATTTTATAAAATAAAAAATAAATAAAAATTATCTTTTCCTCAAATATCAAGATTTTCAAAAAGTCATGCATCAATTCACAAACTAGGGGCATTTGGCCATGCCTCATTTATTATTCAAAAAAAAGATCATCATCATCATCTTTTCAAAAAAAAAAAAAATCAAGATTTCCAAAAACATACTTCAAAGAGTAAACTAGGGGTATTCGGCTATGCCTCATTTAGGTGAGATCACCCATGTGAAGACCTTCCAAGTAAGTTCAAAGTTTTGAGTAACAAGGTCGCATTAGGTAAACTCTAAACTTTTCTAAATCAAGTACAATTTTCTTTCAAATAAGTTCATACATGCCATACATCATAGGATCGACAATAGCTCTCCTACCTTCAAGGAATTGACCTTAGTTCTCCTAAAACTCATAGGATCGATAGTAGCTCTCCTACCTTCAAGAGATCGACCTTAGTTCTCCTAAAACTCATAGGATTGACCATAGCTCTTCTACCTTCAAGGAATTGACCTTAGTTCTCCCAAAACTCATAGGATCGACAATAGCTCTCCTATCTTCAAAAGATTGACTTTAGTTTTTCCAAAATCAATAGGATTGACAGTAGTTCTCCTACTCTCCCCAAGATCGAAATTAGTTCTCCTACCTTCAATGAATTGACTTTAGTACTCCCAAAGCTTTGAAAAGATCAACCTTCCATCAAGATCCTAGGTAGAGAAGCCCCTTGGATATTTGCCACATTCAAGATCGAGGTAGAGAAGCCCCTTGATCAACTTGCCACATCAAGATTGACATAGAGAAGCCTCTTAATCGCCCCAGGTTCCAAGATAGAGAAGCCCCTTGGTTACCTTTCATCAAGGATCAAAGTAGAGAAGTCCTTTGATCGACTTTTCAACAACCAAATCAAAGTAAAGAAAACCTTTGATCGACCTTTCAACAACCAAATCAAAGTAAAGAAACCCTTTGATCGACCTTTCAATAGCCAGATCAAAGTAGAGAAGCCCTTTGATCGACTTTTCAACAGCCAGATCAAAGTAGAGAAGCCCTTTGATTGACATTTCAATGGTCCAGATCAAAGTAGAGATGCCTTTTGATCGAAATTTCAATAGCAAGATCAAAGTAGAGAAGCCCCTTGATCGACATTTCAACAGTTCAAGATAAAAGTAGAGAAGCCCTTTGATCAACATTTCAACAGTCAGATCGAAGTAGAGAACCCCTTTGATCGCCATTTCAATAGCTCAGATCGAAGTAGAGAAGCCCTTTGATTGGCATTTCAACAGGTTAGATCGAAGTAGAGAAATCCATTGATCGGCATTTCAATAGTTCAGATCGAAGTAGAGAAGCCTTTTGATCGCCATTTCAACAGCTCAGATCGAAGTAGAGAAGCCCTTTGATCATCATTTCAAGAACTCAAATTGAAGTGGAGAAGCCCTTTAATTGACATTTCAACAGTTTAGATCAAGGTAGAGAAGTCCCTTTGATCGACCTTTCAACAAGATCAAGGTAGAGAAGCCCTTTGGTTACCATTCATCAAGGATCAAAGTAGAGAAGCCCCTTTGATCGACCTTTCAACAAGATCAAGGTAGAGACGCCCCTTGGTCATTCCTACATACGGATTAAGATAGAGAAGCCTCTCAATCCACCCCACATTCATTTTGGGATAGAAAAGCCTCCCGATCACCCCAGATTTCAAGATTCACTTCAAATTTATCAGTTATCAAGTAGGTCAAGTATTCACAGTTTTCAGTTTCAACAAACGGCAAGGCACTAGTTCTATGCTCCAAGGTTTTAGGCTCTAGGGATAGGTAATCTTTGAAAAATCAACTTCAATTAAATCATGGCTGCTGAAATCAATGTCTTTATTTTACATTGACATTTACTTTACAAGCTCTAACAATGAGGGGCATTCTGTAGACACCCAATTTTGCACCCATAATTTTATCAAGGAAGATGACTAGAACGAAAATTTAGAGTTTCATTACATGTGTTAATTTGTTCATTGCATATCATAAAAATGATCTTGAGGTTCTAATGGTCGCGATAGCATGCCTGATTTCCAAATTGAACCATCAGATTGAAAGATATCGCATGATTAAGTTTACACGGTTTGTATGCATTGTATGGGGTGAAGCCAATCATGTGTGATTAATTGAAATTAATATTGGTTGGTTAATAATAAAAATTAATTTAAATGAATTTATGTGATTGGTGGAGTATTTTTCTTAAAGTGAGATTTGTTGTATAGGATTAAAACAAATAAGCTGATAATATTTACAGGTTGTAGATAATTAGGCTTTCAGGATAATCATATTCAAAATAATTATTTAAAAAAATCCTAATTATCACTTTGGAATGAGATTTATCATGAAAATAACTCTAAAATTCATCCAAATACAGTTTTAGAGTTGGAAAACACTTCAAAAACGTGCTAATCAAGTAGCAAATTTCATATTCATGTTCCAAGGGACTTTTGGCATAGTAGAACTCAAAAAATATGATTAAAATACCGAAGCCTGTTTTGATCTAAAAAATCAACTTATTCTTATCCAAATCTCCTATTTTTTTAGGATTCCCCCCTACCCCCATACGCTTTTTGCTTATTTTTTTAGCATTCCAACCTCTATAAATAGAGGATTCCTCTCAAAATTCAGGACACTTTTTCACACTCTCTGACTCCCTTCTTTCTGATTCTTCTCTTCTTCTATTTTCCTTCTTACATTAAAGACGTTCTAGAGGCTTTGACCTTAGGAATTTCTTTTCTGTAAGCAAAATATTTTAGATTTCAAACAGAATTGAATAAATTTCTTTGAACCCAAAATATTCCTTCACTACTAAGGAGAGCACGCTCATGCAAGAGTTAGTTTTTCTTTTCTTTTTCTGTTCCTCTTTATTAATTCTACTTGATGATGCTTGAATAGGTTTTGGGTGTTTTTATTATTTTGATTTCTGATGATGTTGCCATGTGTTGTTAAACTTTTCTTTAAAGCATGTTCTCGCCATATTTTGTTGTTATGATTTTTCTTTTGAGTCTCAAAAATTTGCTATCAAAGATTCTTTTTTTTAACACATAAAACATATTTGAATTTTTCAAATCTGATTTTTTTTAACTCCAAAAACTTATCTGCATTTTCATTAAATGCAAATTTAATTTTTTCTTAACTCATAAAACTTATCTGTATTTTCATTAAATACAGATTTGATTTTTTTAAACACCTAAAACTGATATGTATTTTCATTAAATACAGATTTGATTTTTTTAAACACCTAAAACTGATATGTATTTTCATTAAATACAGATCTGAATTTTTTTAACACATAACTGATCTGTATTTTCATTATATACAAATCTAATTTCTTAGAAAAAAAAAAGTTTTCTTTGACTCAATTGCAAATTTTGGAATTTAAAAGAAGAAATTAAAAATTAGATTGAAGTCTTTTCTCTTTCATAATATGTGATGCATGTAAAATAATTTTATCTCATGAGTGTGAGTCCTCTTTCAAAAAGTTTTTTATTTATTTTATGTTCAACAACAGATCTGATTTTTTTTACATATAAACTAAAAATCATTTTTTTTCCTATTCAAAACAAATCTGATTTTCTTTACAAAACTTTTTTTATCCACAAAAAATAGATCTGGTTTCTTTTTTAAATTAATCAAATCAATTTTTTCTTAATTCACAAAAAAATATCTGAATTTTTCTAAAAAGACGATACGTTCATAGGATAGATTTATGTGAGTTAGCTTTGGTTAAGTGTTTGTCATATATGCAACATATTATTCACATCATGCAAAAAAGGTTTATTGGTCATTAGTGTCTAGAAGACTGGACTCTGTCTAGGTAGAATGGGTGCCTAACTCCTTCCCATTTTGTATCCTAGCCTCCAAGTTTAGTTCTCTTGGATAGGTAGATCTATGCCTTATCTTCCTTTTTTATCTTTGGGTAGATTGTAACTACGACAAAAAGTTTTGTATTCTTTTACATAGATTGTAACTAGGACTCAAAGCATTGTAAGGTTCAATTTACCAAGATTATATTTATCATTATTCAATCAATGACAATGAAGTATTTTAATCATGTATTTTTGTATTTAGTTTTTTCTTATTTTTTTATACAAAAAAAAAAAAGTGGCGACTCCACACTACTTGCCCAAAAAGAGAGGTGCCCCTAAAAGCACCCAAATCTCTTTTTTTAGGGCACTTAATTTCCCCAGTCTTGTACAGAGCTTCCTATAGCTCTGTGGGCTCATAGAACAATCAAATCACAAATTGTAACACAAATTGTCTAATAATAGTAGCTGCCCACTTAACCAAAAAAGAAAAACAAAGATTATTAGGTGCAATTCAATTCCTTAATTTATTTGATTCATTCTCTCTAAAATTTTTTTGTTTTTCTGGTTTTTTCATGTGAAAATACAGGTCAGCTCAACGTAACCCGACCCACCCACAACCCATTAGCCTGACTCATTCTCAACCCAATTTAACCCACAACCCGATTGACCTGACTTGACTCAACTGTTTGCCAGGTCTAGTTCTCATCTAAGTCCACCACTAACACATTTTTAACTTACCACTATCAATTTATCACATCAACAGGTGTGAAAAGTTGTCAATTTTTTATGTCTATGGGCTTTCTTAAAAAAAATTATATGTGGTTAATTAGTAATTTTGCATCTAAAATACGATAATAGAGTTTGAGTAATATTGTTTTAGAAAAATGTTATATATATATATATATATATTGATTGTAGAAGGGTGAAACCAAGGGAGCAAAAGCACTAGGCATTAATGCATTCCAAGGAATCAATTGTGCCAAACTTGTCATCAAATTGGGTCTAGACCGAACAAGATAACCAAACGCCAAAACCCAAGAAGATGGTGGAAACCGAGAAGCCCGAGGAGAAAGCTTACCTCGGGGGGACTCGAGTTCCAACCAAGAACTGAGAAAGGTCGAGGAGGAGAATAGAGACCTGCAGGTAGGGAAGCTTTCTGATAAAGTATCCATCACCTCTACATTGAATGCACTATACCAACTCAACCTACCGCATTAATGGCAGAATGACCCCTAAACAGTGTCTTTATAGCTTGCAAGCTACTCTATCACCACCAACAAGAGCTGATGAGACAAGTATCCATACAAAGATCCAAAGCAGCCCAAATGAAGGGCTAAGATGAAGCCCCAGCTACTACAAAAAGAGAGGAGCTCCATCAATTAGTGAGAGGATTTTGGGGAAAAGATCTATGAAGTGTACTCAAAAGTATTGCAATTGACCAAATCGAGGAAGAACGTATTCCATAGTTTTCATTTATTTTTAATATCTGTCCTTGTTAATCTTTTTCGTAGTAGCATGTTCTAGTTCTAATCATTTGACATAGTTAATTTAGCTTGAGAGTTTGCCTCGATAACCTACCTCAACAAATTAAATGTTTTGGGTTGCAATACAGTACCTATCAATCTACCTTTGGTTGGAATATTGGAAGGGACTCCACACAAATGTCGCCATCTGTGGGGAGGTCACCTCAAATCCTAGACTATAGCTTCCTATGATTAAGAAATGGAAAATTCTAGAAGAGGTGGAACTCTTGCTCTCCCTCATAGAGAAGAATCCATAAGGTCCCAGTGTGGGAATTAGTTTGTTAACTTAAAGCACAAAAAGGATCGCAAAGTGGCCTGATCCCATATCAGTCGAAGTCATTCAGGGCTAGAGAGTCATATCTCACGTGATAAGGAAATTTGTAATCTCAAGTTGGAGGTTGGTCATCTGCGTAGGCGACTTCGCCATGGAGTGCATAAAAGGGAAAACATAACACCCTCACTAGGTCAAAGCTCTAATTTGGAAAGAGAGTAGAGTTATCGATGAAGATCCAGTAGTCCACCAATCGAGTGTTTCACAACATCCTTTCGTTCAATAGGAGAAGAGAGATATCGTCGTAGAAAGGTCAAGACTCCACCTCCCGAAAATATGGGAAACGATGCTATGGGCAGTGCCCTACACCAAATTTCTTAGTCACCTTTCTCTAGTCGTATTGAAGAGGCCAAGCTCCCCATCGCTTTACCCAACCAACTTTCACGATCTACAATGGAAAGACTAATCTAGTGGAGCACGTAAGCCCTTTCAATCAAAGGATGGCCATTTACTCAAGGAATAAGACTCTCATGTGTAAGGTTTTACCTTCTAGCCTTGGACCCATTGCCATGAGATGGTTCGATGGATTGGAAGAGGGCTTAGTAGGGTACTACGAGGAGCTAACTAGGGCGTTTGGTGCCAGATTCATGACCTATAGCATGATCCTTAGACCTTTGGACTCTCTACTCTCTATGGCCATGAAGGAGGGAAAGTCCTTGAAAACCTACTCTGATAGGTATTGGTAGCTATTCAACGAGATTAAAAGAGACTTTGAGAATGTGGTCATCAAAACTTTTAAAGTGGGACAACCCATGAATTTAAATCTAAGGAAATCCCTCACCATGAAGCCGTCTCAAGACATGCACCAGCTGATGGATTGCATTGATGAGCACAAAAGAGTTGAAGATGATCAGGTGTAGGGCAAAGGGGAGGCAAAGGTCTTCACGCCCAAGTGGAGAGACTCTTGGCTAGACAAATTTGGTCCTAACTGACTAAAAAGAGATTTTTTCAATCAAGCTCCCCAGAGCAACACCTAGGTGGTTAATTCGGTGTTCAAGGAACCTATGTATCGAGTACTGAAGAAGATAAAAAGTGAGCCATACTTCAAATGGCCCAATAAGATAGGGAGGAGGCCCCATTAAGCGGAATCAAAACCTGTACTACCAATATTATCAGGATCGAGGTCATACGACTAAGGATTGCAAGACATTGTGTGATTTCTTAGGTTAGCTAGTCAAAGTAAGGAAGTTGAAGCAATCTCATCTACTTTGCGTGTGAAAGTGAAGTACCCAATCGAAGGGTGCGTTGGGAGATATTGAGGTGTCAAACTATGGCCAGGCAATGTATGGTTGCTGCTATCAGGCACCAATCGCTGCAAGTGAATCTCCTTGATTCGAGCCTTGTCTTATAGCAATCAGTAGTTGAAGTGCCGGGGGTTTCAGGCAAAACAACAAAAATTACTGTGTAGTGTAAAGAGTAGGAGAAGGTTGTTCTTGGTTTGAACAATGATAAATATTTCCAAATAGGAACACAATTACCACCGGCCAAGAGGGAAGAGCTGTTGATCTTCCTAAGGAGCAGTGTAGACGTTTTTTCCTAGAGCATGTACAAGGCCCCGGGAGTAGACCTAAAGTTCATATGCCATCCCTCAACGAGAACCCAGCCATAACACCGAGGAGGTAGTAGCCTCGGTAATCCTCTAAGGAGCATGCTGAAGTAGTAAAAGAAGAGGTTAATAAGCTCAAGTAGGCTAGGGCCACCAAAGAGGTTTTTTTTATCCTAAATGGTTGACCAACACCGTAGTAGTCAAGAAGAAGTCAAGCAAATAGAGGTGGATTTCATTGACTTAAACAAGGTCTGCCCTAAAGATTCTTTCCTAGTTCTGAGGATTGATCAGCTCGTTGATGTGACCTTTGGCCATCCTTGAATGAGCTTTGTAGATGCTTTCCAAGGTTACCATCAAATCCCATTGGCATTGCCCAACAAAGAAAATACCACTTTCCTCACCCCAATTGAAAACTACCACTATTGAGTAATGCCATTAGTTTGAAGAATGTTAGGTCCACTTATCAAAGGATGGTAACAAGAATGTTTGAAGCCCAATTAGGTAAAAACATGGAAGCCTACATAGATGACAAGTGGGGTAAAAAGTAAAGAGGTATCTTAGCACCTAGAAGATTTGTGTAAGGATGAATTTATTCAACCATGTGTTGGATTTATTCCGTGACAAATTTGCTTGTAATACAGCACTTAGAAACCCTGTATTTAAGTGGGAATCATGTAAGGGTAGTGTGTGAGAGAATGTGAAGAAATGCTTAAGACTGTGCAGTGAAGCGGGGACTCGCGACTGGATCTCGTGGGAGGCTCGCGGCTTGCAAGCTGCCAAAAATTGCACACATGTAGAGCATGCAAGGGACCTGAACAGTCATGCCACCTGGAGCACTACAGGACAAAAATCCAAACTGGCCATTAAGTTAGCTCGCGGCTTGAACTCGCGACTCAGTCAAGTCGCGAGGTCAAGTCGCCAGCCAACCCTGTTTTTGGAAAAAATGACTCTTCACATTCCATTCTTACACCAGTATAAATACCCATCATTCCCACAAAATATGTGTGGCTATTCAGAAAGAAAAACCCTAAGAGAGGTTTCTTCAAAACACCCACCCAATTAGAGAGAGCTACTCATTCTTAGAGAGAAATCTTTGTAGTCTCTTCTCATTCCCTCTCTCACTGTCATACCCATTGAGAGGAGATTTCTATCCAAACACTACCCACACCCATTTAGAGTGTTGAGTGTTTTTGGAGTTTTGGGAAGTATTGGAAGATGCCAAGGATGGCGGATGCTATGGATTATAGCGGAATCCGGTAAGCTAGAAAAGAAAAAGGTTCGGCGTAACCTCGTTAGAGCAAGAAGTTTGGAGGGCTTAGGTACATCGAGTAGATTAGGCTTGGAGGTTCTATTAATGTTCATGTATCCCAACTACATTTTCTAGTGGATTATTTACCGCTTGGAGGGCGGCGGAGAGGTTTTACGCCGATGGCTTCGGTTTCCTCTTCGATAACACATCGAGTGTTGTCCTTGTGTTTGCATCTCTCTTCCCTTTATCTTTGCCTTTTATTTTCTGCTGTGAATGTGATTTATAATTGGCTTAGATTGATTTACAATTCTATTTATAGCTTATGTTCATTTTCCGCACACTTGTTGTTTGTCATAAAGCTTGAATTGGTTATTTTGTATTTGGGAGTCTAAACGTTCAAGGGTGTTTTATAAACTATTTGAACTTTCAATTGGTATCAGAGCGGCTACACTTGTTGTGGTTTAAATACCTAAGTGTGATCCTTGACCCCTTGTATTTATTTGCCATGGATTGTGCTTTGTATGCCTCTTTATATGATTTGGTTAGTGATGAATGTAACATGCCACGTGTTTGTGAAAATGTCTTTATGAGTGTTAATCCTCATAAGTGTGATGACATGTTATTTGAATCTATGGGTGTTGTTGACAAACTCTTGAAGAAAAATACTAAGAAGTTTCAAAAGAATTTGAGCAAGTTATTTTGTGAAAATGATGATTTGATTGCTAAGCTCAATGAATCCAACAAATTGGTTGAGAAATATATAAAAAATTGCTGAAATTTCTCTTAAAAAGCTGAAAGAGTTTGAATGTTTGAACATGGACTTGGATGCTAAACTTGTTTTGTCTAACAAACTTGTTGATGAGTTAAAATGTGAAAATGAATCTCTTAAGATGCATGCCAAGTGTTTGATTGCTAAACCTATTGCTAAAAAGGATGATAATATTTGTTGCAATCATGTTGTGGTACCCGATTTTGTGCCTAGTGTGTGTTCTACCTTAAAGGACAAATCGGTGTACATTCCTCCACATAAAAGAAATTAAAAGGTGGAGAGAAAGGCTGTTAAGTCAAAGCCTCCGTTTAGGTCTCAATCTAAGGTTTTGAATGGATCTAAGTTTGTTCCAACTTGCCACCATTGCGATGTGATTGATCATATAAGACCTCAATACTCCAAGTTGAAAAGGGAACAAAACAATGTTGCTAGATCTCTTCCCAAAAAACCTAGTAGACCTAAACGCATATTTTGTCACCATTGTGGTGTCTTTGGTCATCTAAGACCTCAATGCTCTAAGTTTCATGCTCTTAAAAGAATCAAAAGAAAAGAGAAACTTGAGCTTCTTGGAAGTTGTGCTAAAAAGAGTAAACCGGTTTTGAGTAAAAATAGCATGTTGTTAAAGAAAATGTTTAATGCTCTTAACTCCTTGACTGTGTGCATCTCCTGTTCTCATTCTTCCAACCCTCGTCTCACTTCTCTTGAGACACTCATTCCAAACAATCGTTATGTTTGGATGAGAAAGGGTTCCTATGGTTGAGCTTTTGCTCTTTTGGTCATTGATCTAATTCTTTTGATCTTTGTAAGACCCTTCATGCATTAAATGTCATATCTTCATGCATTTTGTGCATCTTGCATTTTTTTTGTATGCATTGTTTTGTTTTTTATCTTACTTTTATATTTTAGTTTTGTGTGAGTAAAAAATCCAAAATCACATAAAAAGTGAAAAATTCAAAAAGTTTGATCGTATATGTTTGAGCACATATCACATGTGAGTTTGGCCTTATACCTTTGTACAAATGGCTTTGTGCATTTACGAGCTTAGCTTGTTATTTTTGCACTTACATCTTTGTGGGAAAAATCTTGACATCTTTGTGTGATTGTTGTAAATCGATCTTCAAGCTTGTCATGAATGATTAGTCAATAGTCATGTTGGTTTTGATGCATGCATAGACTTGTGCTTATATCTCTTCCCACTCTTTTAGTTTTATTGCTTAAAGAACTCAACAAATGTAAATCTCAAAATGAAAAAAGATAATGAGCTGCAAAAGCCATCGCACATACTAGTATTCGACTAGGAAAAAGGGAAAGCGACTTATATGAAAATGTATGATGCCCAAAAAGACAAAGGCTTGTTCATCAAATTGAAATATCACAAATTTCAAGCATCAATCTCAAAAATGAGATGTATTGCTCAAAATGAGTTGCATTGATTCAAAATGATCAAATGATATGAATTGTAAGAAGCCAAATGAAAAGCTTCAATTTTATGTAATCATTTTCTTGTGGGAGGTCATATATGTTTATTTCTATAATTGAGATAGACCACTTGACTTAATACTAGTTGTGTATGACTTGATTGAATTGATCATTAAAGCTTCACTCTAGACTAAGGACTATTCCACATTTGATACACATACACTACACACATGCCTAATGTTCAATGAATGTCTTCTTCATTTGTTAGATTGTACTTGTCTAAATGTGATGTATGTGTGCTCAATCATATATGGTTCAATCCAAAAAGATTTTTGATCATTTTATATGTTTTTGGAAGTGATTTTTATCACTCTTTATGTTCATGTTTAATGTTTACTTTTTTTTTAATTGTTTAAACATGTTCTGTATTGAGAAAACAGGTGTCAGAGTTTTTCGCGGCTTAGCTGGCGACTCGCCAGTCGCGAAACCCCAATCACGAGTTCATCCAAAAGCTTTTGGCGACTCACTCGCGGCTCACTTGCGACTTACTCGCGACTCACAAAAATTTTCATGACTGAACCTTGTGACTCACGAAAATTTTCACCACTGAACCTGGCGACTCGCCTAGTCGCGAAACACCCAAAATCAGCTTTTTATAGAGCTTTTTCGTGTGAAACTTGTTTTAAATCTCTCCCATCCTCTCTAAAACCCCTCTTTCAATATTTTTACATCAAAACTCAATCAATTTGAATGGTTTTTCTTTCCATTAACATCTCTAAGGTAATTATAAACTCTTTTCATTGATTTTGATCCTTCGATTATGTTTTGGAGAGTTTTGTACTCTTGGTTGGGATTTTCATCATAGGGGTTGGAAAAACTTAATTTTTGTCAAATTTGTTCATGGGATTGGTTTCTTTTGTTGATTTGCATTGGATGTTGGCCCCTTGTGGCAGAAAGAACATGTATTAAGGGTGGATTTCATGATGTTCATGTATTGTTTCACATTATTGTTCATAGTGTGCATGCTAGGTGTTTGATAAAATGTCTCTTAGACATTTTCTCGCTTGTTTGGACTTCGATGAGTACCAAATTTTGGGGTTTCTCATGTTTCCTCATTAGGAACATGTTTGGTTCATTGGTTATGTATTTAACACACCTTGCCCCACATGTGCATTTTTCATGCATTGGTCATGCATTGCACACAGCCACCTCTTGCACACACCTTTGCTACCCTTGTCATGCATTGGTCTAGACCTTGCTTCTTCATCCTAGCATGTCATGTTTACCTTATGCTTTGTAGCACTTTGTTTTGTCTTAGCATTGAGCTTCATTTTCTCATTCATCTTGCTCCCCTCTTGCGTCATTATCTCTGTTCATTCCTTCATCTCTTGCCCTCGTTTCTCATTGGCCCTTTGTCTATTCTTGACAAAAAGGGGGAGAGTATACTCTAGAGAGTATACCAGAGTGTTTTGTCATTTTTATATGAATCTTGTGCACATCCTTAAGGGGAGAAATTCTATTTCTCACGCACATTTGTAGGGGGAGAGATATTCTATAGGGAAGATGCATATACCAAGGGGGAGAAGACATTGAGATAATAAGAAAACTTTGTTTTATTTGTTTCTCTTTATGTTAGTTTTCTTGTATTGCATCATGTTTGTGTTTTGGACATGCATATAACCCTATGCTATTGTGCTCCATTGAATGCATGTTCGGATGATCATTTGCTTTGCTATATGATCATTGTAGTCATTTCTATATGACTATTTTGGTGTTTGATCAAGTTACTCACATGTTTCACATAATGTTTATTTGATCGCAATTTACTTGTTACATTATACTAGTCCTTTTATTACTTGCTTTACCTAGAAGGTCTAATGTGTTTTGCGCAAGTGTTTCAGGTTACAAGTATATATATTCCAAGTGTATCACAGCTTCTCATCACTTTGAAGGGGAGAAACTTTAAGCACTTTTAGTTTATATTGTTTAAGTTTATATTCAGTATTTTGTGTTTGTACCCATGTTGCTTTTGTAAGCTTTTAAGGTTTGTGTTCTTCAATTGTAGGCTTTATGGTTTGTACCATGCTTTATATGCAACCTCTATGTTTTTGTTAATTCAGTACTTCTATCCAAATGTCATGCATTTTTTGGTTAAGTACTGTCACTCTTGTGCCCTTGTAGGATTGTTCCTAGATGCATATACTTAGTGTATTGTGCATTGGTTGAGTGTTGGGCATCCAAGTGACTTGCTTTGAGCTTGTTAGCTTGTTTGTTCAAGTGTTCATTCCAAGTGTGAATGAGCATTGTGGTCACTACCTTGTAGTGATTGCTTTGTTGATCAAGCCATGGTTTGTTTCTTAACTCTATCTTTGCTTGATCACATATAGTCTGCTTCATATGCATTTCATGCTTTTCTGCATACAATGATCATGGTTTATTGTTGTGTTTCAGGAGTTTCATGTTCATATGATTCAAGAGCTTCACAGCTTCTAGATTTAGGTGTGAGTGAGTTTTTCCATTGTTCTCAAACTCACATTTAAGTCTAGAGTCTGTTTTAGGGTGTTTTGTTACGGAATAGCCAAAGGGGGAGATTGTAAGGTTGAATTTATTCAACCATGTGTTGGCTTTATTCCATGACAAATTGGCTTGTAATACAGCATTTAGAAACCCTGTATTTAGGTGGGAATCATGTAAGGGTAGTGTGTGAGAGAGTGTGAAGAAATGTTCAAGACTGTGCACCGAAGCAGGGACTCGCGGCTGGATCTCGCGGAAGGTCGCGGCTTGCAAGCCGCCAAAAGTTGCACACGCGTAGAGCATGCAAGGAAGCTAAACAATCATGCCACCTGGAGCACTACAGGACAAAAATCCAGACTGGCCATTAAGTTAGCTCGCGGCTTGAACTCGCAACTTAGTCAAGTCGCGAGGTCAAGTCGCCAGCCAACCCTGTTTTGGGAAAAAATGACTCTTCACATTCCATTCTCACACCAATATAAATACCCCTCATTCCCACAAAATATGTGTGGCTATTCAGAAAGAAAAACCCTAAGAGAGGTTTCTTCAAAACACCCACCCAATTAGAGAGAGCTACTCATTCTTAGAGAGAAATCTTTATAGTCTCTTCTCATTCCCTCTCTCATTGTCATACCCATTGAGAGGAGATTTCTATCCAAACACTACCCACACCCATTTAGAGTGTTGAGTGTTTTTGGAGTTTTGGGAAGCATTGGAAGATGTCAAGGATGGCGGATGCTATGGATTATAGCGGAATCCGGTAAGCTAGAAAAGAAAAAGGTTCGACATAACCTTGTTGGAGCAAGAAGCTTGGAGGGCTTAGGTACATCGGGTAGATTAGGCTTGGAGGGTCTATTGTTGTTCATGTATCCTAACTACATTTTCTAGTGGATTATTTACCGCTTGGAGGATAGCGAAGAGGTTTTATGCCGAGGGCTTCGGTTTCCTCTTCGATAACACATCGAGTGTTGTCCTTGTATTTGCATCTCTCTTCCCTTTATCTTTGCCTTTTATTTTCTGCTGTGAATGTGATTTATTATTGGCTTAGATTGGTTTCCAATTCTGTTTATAGCTTATGTTCATTTTTCGCACACTTGTTGTTTGTCATAAAGCTTGAATTGGTTATTTTGTATTTGGGAGTCTAAACGTTCAAGGGAGTTTTATACACTATTTGAACTTTCAATTTGGGTGAAGTCTTTTCAATCCTGAGGAAGCATAAGCTGCGTCTGAATGCTTCTAAATGTTCATTTGGAGTGGGATCTGGAAAATTCCTAGGTTATATGATCACTTACCGAGGAATAGAGGTTAATCCTGATCAAATCAAGGTCATTCATAGCCTACACTTACCTCGGAACCCGAAAGGAGTGCAATGCCTGACGGGAATGACAACTACATTGAATAGGTTTATATCTCAATTAACTGACCAGTGTAGGATGGTTTTTCAATTGCTTCATAAATGGAAGGATTTTGCGTGGACTGAGGAGTGTGACAAGGCCTTTGAAGAATTAAAGTAATACTTGGGCCACCCTCCAATTTTGTCTAGGCCCAAAAAGGAAGAGATCTTCTTTCTAGTCCAGACAGTGGAAGGGGCGCAAAAGCCCGTTTATTATGTGACCAAATCCCTTTAAGACGCTGAAACACACTATTTCCCTTTGGAGAAGGCTATCCTAGCCATCATAAATGCCACGAAAAGCTGCCCCACTGCTTTCAGGCCCATACAGTTGTTATTCTCACCCAACTTCCCTTGTAAGCTCTACTTCTAAAAATCAGACTTCATTGGGATAGTGGCGAAGTGAGGAACCATATTGAGGGCGTTTGACATCAAATACCTCCCTCAGACAACCATAAAAGGACAAGTTCTGGCTAACCTAGTGGCCAACTTCACCAAGGGCAGTGGAAAACGGAGATAGTAAGGAGTACAATGCCCTAAAAAGGGACGTGATGACCATTATAGTGCCCTCTCATCCGTGTTGGGAGCTGCATATGGATGGGGCAGCTAACCAAAGGGGCTCCGGAATTAGGATAGTCATGATCTCCCCAGAATGCATCACCATTGAGAAATCCCTAAAATTAGATTTCTCGACCACAAAAAACAAAGCCGAGTAGGAAGCCCTCATTGCCAGTGTAGACTCTAATAAAAAGCTTAAGGGGGAGTCCATTAAAGTCTCATGTGATCCAAGGCTGGTAGTGGGGCAGGTCTGAGGAGAATTTAAGCTAAGGATCAAAGAATGCACTAGTATCTGGGCCTAGTAAAGCAGATGCAAACCAACTTTAAAACCTTTACCATAAACCAAGTATCCAGGAGCAATACCCATACAAATTCTCTTGCAACTCTGGCCACCTCCAAAGGAGAAGGTTTTCCAAGAGTAAAAATAGTAGAAAGTTTGACAACCTCAAGTTATGGCAGTAGAACTTAAATATTAGTAAGCTCAGTGCGCGTTGGACTGAGTTGGATGGACCTAGTGGTGTCGTTCATAAAAAATGGGATACTTCCAAAGGACAAGTTAGAAGCCGAGAAGATTCAAAGGAAAGCACAAAGGTATTGGCTCTCCGAGGAGCAAATGTTGTACAAGTGCTCCTATTCAGGTACAAACCTTTTATGCATAAAACCTGAGGTAGTAAAGACTTTGTTAAGAGAGTTCCTTGAGGTAATTTATGGAAATCATACAAGGAGAAGGTCCTTGTCACATAGAGCTCTTACTCAAAGGTACTGGTGGCCCATCATGCAGAAATCTGCCCAAGAGTTTGCCAAAAAGTGCAATCAATGCCAATGATATGCCCCAAACATCCATCAACCAAGGGGAACCCTCAACCCCCTTTCTAGTTCGTGGTGTTTTGCACAATGGGGGTTGGATATTGTCGGACCATTCCCCAAAGCAACCAGGAACCGCAAATGGCTCCTTGTCAGAACTGATTATTTTACCAAGTGAGTCGAAGCGGAACCCCTTTCCATAATCCAAGACTAGGATGTAAAAAAGTTCATTTGGCAAAATATTGTCACAAGGTTTGGCGTGCCACATACTTTCATCTCGGACAATGGTCTCCAGTTGGACAGCAAAGTTTTTAGAAAATATTGTTGTGAGTTAGGGATCAAGAACAGATATTCCACCCCAGCCTAGCCACAAAGCAATGGACAAGCTAAGGCCAACAACAAAGTCATAGTGAACGGATTGAAAAAAAGGCTGGACGAGGCAAAAGGCAAATAGGTTGATAAGTTACCCCACATTCTGTGGGTGTATCATACTACGCCAAGAAGGTTGATCGGGGAAACCCCGTTCTTTATGATGTACTAGTCTGAGTCAGTCATCTCCTTAGAGACTAGTTTTCCAACCATGAGAACCGATCAGTTTGATCATAAAGGGAATGAGCAACTCCTCTCTGCCAATCTAGACTCGATCAAGGAAAGAAGGGAGGTTGCCACCATTAGGTTGGCCCATTATCAACACAAACTTAGACAAAAAGGGCATTAAAGCAAGACCATTTGTTCCTAGAAACCTAGACTTAAGGAAGGTTGTTGGAAATATGAAGAACCCATCTTGGGGAAAACTAGGTCCCACTTAGGAGGGACCATATCTGTCACATCAGTGGCAAGAGTGGAAGCTTACCGCTTGGAAGACTTGGATGAAGTCCCGCTTGTTCACCCTGGGAATATAAATAATTTAAGAAGATATTATTATTAATGAGAAGCAGTAGTGTTGTTCGATTCTTACCTTTTTTAAATTGTACGAGTAATCATTTGTAATGGCATTCTTTTTTGTTTATTTGGCACCTAAAATCTAAGTGTTAAACAGAACATCAGCTAGGTTCGATTCCTCGAATCACCTGTCTTGGGTAAGTTAGCACCTAAAATCTAAGTGTTAAATAGAATCTCAGCTAGTTTTGATTCCTTGGATCACTTGTCTTGGGTATGCTAGCACCTAAAACCTAAGTGTTAAATAGAACCTCAGCTAGGTTAGGTTTAATTCCTCAGATCATCTGCCTTGGGTAAGTTAGCACCTAAAACCTAAGTATTAAATAGAACCTTGGCTAGGTTCAATTCCTTGGATCACCTGCCTAGGGTAAATTAGTACTTAATCTAGGGTTTTTATATGTTTAAACTAGGGTTTTCAAGCTCATTTAGAGGGTTTTGGACGCTCCAAAGGGTCTAGGGGCAGAGTCCCACCAAAGAGGGAGGCTTTGGGCTCTAAAAAATGAAGTTCTAGGCCTCTGGAACTTAGCCTATGTATGCAAGTTTGGGGATGCGCACACTGCATGCATCCCGCGCACGCATGCATCCCTAGAAGCCCTAATTCTGACAATTCTGATGGCCCGACTTCAAACAATCATAACTCACTCAGTTTTATGTCCAAATTAGGAAAAATTTGTATTCAAATTGAATTCTAGGATGTCTACTTTCCAATGAAATAAGTCTCACTCAAACATTCTTTACAGGGCAAAAGTTATGGTTAAAACAGTGAGCAAAGGTCATTTTTCAGCATTGTTTTCAAAGTGATTTAAGCACTTTTGAGTTGCGATTACTTTCAAACTATCAAAATAACTTCAATTACCTTTTGTAGACATGTCAAGCTCATCTTTGGGACCAAGGACTAAAGTTTATTAACCGGGTACAAAATGAGATATCTACAAATGACCCTCTTTTAGCTATACTTGCTTCGCAAGTGTAGTCAAAAACTTGAAGAGACAAACCATGTTGTAGGTTAACAAACTTTAAACCCACACACACACACACAACACAAATATGCAAACATGCAAGCAAACAAGCAAACATGGGGCATGGGTGCAAAATCTAATCATTGGATTCTGTGAGTCTCTATTCTCCTTGGTTCATTATCCTAAACCTTGGATAAAGAGGAAAACAAACAAAAGTAGCTACTATCCCAAGCCAAAGAGAAAACTCATCACATCATCATACCATATTATCATCACATCAACAACACACCATGAACACAACATCAACAGCTACGGTCCAAAGCCAAAATCACGCATCACACATCATAAACATAACATCAATCATCAAAGAGTCTAAGTTTGCTATCCTGAACTTAGAATCAAAGGCACACAACAAGAATGGCTACTATCCTAAGTCAAAACACATCAACACAAAATCAATGGCTACTATCCTAAGCCAAAAATCACACATCGCACATCATGTTATCAGCATATCACAACATCATCATAAGCACACCAACACAACATCATATGGTAAAAAAAAAAAGCTCCAAAGACTCAACATTACACATCAAATAATTCATCATTCAAGACTTATATCATTTATTTCAAAATCATTTAAGAAATTCATCATTCAAATCTATCTATTTTTGAAAACTTTCTTCCTTTTTTGAAATCTCTCTTGAATTTTTGAAACTTGAAATCTTTTCTTTTGAAATTCTCCTTAGACTTTTGAAATTCTTGATTTTCTTCTTAAGTGCCAATCTCTCTCTTGAATTAATGAATTCATTTTTGAATTTTGAAGCTTCCTTGAATCTTTTAGATTTCTCACAACAATTAGGTCACATCAACACAATGGATCACATCAGGTTTAGTCCAAACACATCAGGACAAAACCAAGGCACAACGAATGACATCAAGTTAAGTCCACACACATTAGGACAGAACCAATCACAACACTTCACATTAGGTTTAGTCCAAACATATTAGGATAGAACCAATCACAACAGGTCACATCAGGTTTGGTCTGAACACATTAGGACAGAACAAATCACAACAGGTCACATCAAGTTTGGTCCAAATACATCAGGACTAAACCATATGCACAACATGTCACATCATTCCTTAAAATCATCTCTTCACTTTTTTCATCTCTCTTTTCTTTTTCTTTTCTTTTTCCTTCTTTTGTTATCTTCTCATCATTTTTTTCTCTTCTTTTTTTTTTTCTCTCTCTCTCTCTCCTTTTTTTTTAATCTCTCATTTTTATCTTCTCATAACTTCTTTTTCTCTTCTCACCTTTTTCTTTCTTTCTTTTTTTCTCTTCTTTTATTTTATTCTCTCTCTTCTCATCTTCATCTTTATCCTCTCTTTTTCTTCTCTCATTTTCCAATTCCTCATTTCTTTTTGGATATTCATCTTTAATTTTTTTTCTTTATTTTCAACATCTCACCTTCTTTTTTTAATTTTCTTTCCCATTTTTTTGGACTTATAAAAAAAGTATTTTCCCAATTAGAGCATTAGCAAAGAAGAGTTGAATAGACCATGGGTTCATTGCATTCTTTTCTTTTTATAGGGGCACATATTTACTCAACACATCATTCATTCATTCATTCACTTCATTCACTTATTATGCACCTTTTGCCTTTGGATGACCATCAATTCCCTAGAATTCCTAACACCTCTAGATGAAGATCAAAGGTAGTTGAAAGAGATTCTAAACCAATGAAGTTCCAAACATGACAAGAGTTTTAAGGCAAATGGATATTTATGAACACAACAAGTTGAAAGAGACTCTACACTAAAGATGCTTCAAGCATAACAAGAGTTTAGAAATAGTAAAGCACAACATGATTTGAATACAAAAAGGACCTTGAAGAAAATTTGGAGGAATTGAAGAAATGAGGTAAAAAAAAAAAAAAAAAAGGATCATGGATCCAAGTGATTTTGCACATCAATGCATATTCTCTTTGAACTAATTTTTCATGAATCAACTACCATCTTCATTGATTAGTCCAAATACGAATTTAAAATTTGATCATCTCTAGTCAACTCGATCATTGTCCTTGTTTTAACATGCACACCTCACTTTTCTCATTTCTCTCTTCTTGTATTCTCCTAAATCAATTCATCTCTCATGTATGGTCACTTTTCTCCTCATCATGGTTGCTTTAGCTTGGAGCTAGTCTCATCTTCCCTTGTGTGTTTATTCCTTTGTCATTCTCATTCATGATTTGCCCTAGCTTGGAGTGAGTTCACCATTTTCCTTGTTGCTCATCTTCACTTCTTTTCAAAGTGCCCTAACTTCTGTCTAAGCTGCCCTTTCAGGTTTTCAACCTAGCGTGTCTTTCTTTTTTCTTTTCTTTATTTTTTTTCCTTTTCTTTTTTATCTTTTTTTCTTTTCACTACTAAGGCTAGGCTTTCCAAAATTCATAGGGCTAAAAAATCTCAACTGATCAGAGAGGACTTTTTTTGGATCGTGACAAGGCTAAGATTCTAAAGCTTAAGAAAGAAAAGGTATTTGAGACTCAAATTCAATTTTATTCTCAAGGTATCCTAATTGTCAAGGATTATTACTCATCTTGTGCTTGCATTGTTTTCTTCTTTTTCATCCATTTTTCCTTGTCCATTTTCATTCTCACGTTCATTTCATTTTCCTCTCTTCTTTTCTTGTATCTCCCATTTTCCTTTTCTTTCTCTTTTCTTTATTTTTCTCTCTTTTTTCTTTTTCTATGCCCCTTGTTGGGAAAAGGGGTATTCTTTCATTTATAAAACATTCTCACATCCCTCTATCATTCAGCCACAAAACTTGCCCCTAGTATAGAGTTGATCTTTTCCAATATTGGAGTATGCCCCTAGTGTTAAGGGTAACCCTTTCAAGTCACCATCTCTTAAGAACATGCCTCTAGTGTAGGGGGTAATCTCTTGGCATAGGTATAAAGAAGGAATTCATTTAGGCTCAACAGGGTTAGCAAGTGGAAATAATCTCTCATTGTAGAAAGGGTAGCAAAAAGATGGCTTCTCATCCCTTCAACCTTGATTGCTTAGCCTTTCCAAACCTATGTTAGCCTTTTCATCTCATCAATTTCTCATCATCGTAGTGTCATCCATGTGAAACAACAAGTTTTTCATTCAATTTCTCTTTCCCATCTTTGAACTCACTTATGGTTTGTGCTTTGAGGAATCTCTCATTACTCATCCTTCTCATTCTTGTGTACTCTCTCACTTGATTAAAGTCTTTTTTTTATCTCTCTCACTCTCTTTCTCACTTTCATGCTTGCTCTTTATGATCGAATGAACTAAGACGATCTCATCTTTTGATTCCTTATTTGGATTAACCAATGTTTTTTAGGTTTAAAGATTCATTCATTTCAAAACTAGTAAAAGAGATCACATGATACACATCATATTTGAATGGCCATCTTTATTGAAAGTGAAATAACATTGATTTGAAAATTCAAAGGAACATGACTCAACAACAAAATTAAGGAAAGACTCAAGAACACAACATTGAGAAAGACTCAAATAGACTCGATAAATTGGAGACACGACAATTGAAAAAGACTCAACAAAGTTGAAATGGCTCATCCTCTAGCAAAGGTTTTCACATGGATCAAATCTCTTAGGCACATTCCTTTATTCATTCTTGCTTGTTTCTCATTGGCCCATTTCTTGAGGTTGTGGCTTGGCAATCACCCCTTGATCTATCAAATCTTGAACTTCATGCTTCAACCTTAGGCAACTATTTGTCTTGAGAACTATCCTTTGATGGAATGCAAAATAGTCATTTCTATTCCAATTTGGGGGGATTGGATTTGGAAAAGGGGTAGAATCAAGTGGCTTGAGGGGCCCCCCCCCCCCCCTTAATCAAGACTGCTAGTACTTTTGATAAAGGCATTTGGAGATCATCAAACACCTTCTTTTGCAGTCGAGCAAGAATAACATTCACATTGTTGAGAGCACCACCCTTTTCTCCTTCATTGAATATTTTCTTGGCTTGATGCTTGACTTATTTAGGTCCAATTGTCTAGTGTTGATGGCATCTTCAATTCTTGTACCACAATCACATAACTCCGCAAAGGAATTGATAGGTAATGACAAAAGCCTATTATTGTATGCTAGAAGCAAATTCTTGATGATCATGTTAATTTGATCCTTTTTCATTTGGCCTATTAACCATCCTTGAAACTTTGTTCTTCCACCTCATCATATACTCAGAAAATGTCTCATTGAACCCTTACTTAGTAGTATCCAAGTCTCTCAAAGTCACATCAATCACAATGATGAAGATGAATTGGTCTACAAACAAATCCACTAGCTCATTCCACACCTTAGTCTCGCTTGGATCCAAGTTGTAGTACCATTTCAATGCATTTCCCGTGAGAGACATGGGGAAGGCACACAAAGCTTGCTTCTCATCCATCCTTTCATTCCAACCAAGCTCAAATATTGTCGAATATGTTTCCTTACATCATCACTTCCATCAAAAATTTTCAGCATCAGAAATCTTGAACTTAGGAGGTAATGGTGCCAATGGGGTTAAGCCCAATCCACCTATAGTATACAAGAAGTCATCCATCCCTTGAGCCTTGCGAAAGGCTTTTTGCATCTTTTCCATCATCATGGTGGTCTCAATAGCTATCTTGTCTATCTTCCCATCCTTTTCATGATTAAATTCATCTTCCTTATCTTGTTTGGGTTTCTTCCTTCTTCCTTCTTCCAAACAACCTAGGCGATTTCCCAATTGTGCTGGAATTTCTCCTTGCTTATCCAACATTTGGGTAACCTTCTCAATTGCCTCACTAGTAGCTCCAACCATGTCTTCTAGTACAATAGTGTCAACTTCCTTTAGGAGACTAGGAGTAGGTGATTGAAACTGAGTGAGCTTTTGAAGTTCTTTTGAGTAGGGAGAATTATTGTGCCTGAAATAAAATTTGATCAAATAAATATGTGCTCCCAATGTCTTTTAAATTTTTGGACTCAACATCTTAATCAACTTTTGTTGCTTGCATCAAAATGTGGACTAAATGTATGCCTCATTTGTGTTCTAAGTCTTGTATCACTTCATTATCTTGGGCTTAGAAATAGAATGAGCTATATCAATCTTTCAAAATTCATGTTTTCCCTATACTTAAAGCCCAATTACATCATTCACACTTCTCACACTCTCATCTTTCCTCACTTGGATCCAAGCCCAACATTCTTTTTTCTTTTCTTTTCTTTTTTTCTTTTTTGGCTTTTTTTTTTCTTTGGGCTTTGACTCCAATTACAAGTCACTCATCTCACCCTCTCAGCCTCATTTGGACTTAAGCATAGGTTGTACATGAATTTTGTAAGGTTAGTCCACATCTTGTACTTTATTTGATCTTATGAAAATGGTCTCACAAACAATTTAAACACAAAGATCAACGCCCCATTTATAATGCAAGCCCATCATGCTTTGGAAATTTTCTTTTTTTTATGAAAAACTTGTTTGACTTTGTATTTAAAATGAGCCATGACAATTAGAAGTCCACATCTTTTCTTTTTTTCTTTTTTCTTTTTTTCTTTTGAAGAAAAAAAAAAGAAGTGACCAAGCTTTATCCCAACACATCAAAATCTTTTACTTGTCCCATTACAAAGCTCATCTTGAATGTTCACTGTAACACCCCACCCTAATTGCCTAATTAATTTATGGGTTTATATGCATGTCGTTATTTTAATTACTTTTAGTGTATGAAACTTTGATTTTGTGAAATTATAGAACATATATGCCATTTTAATGTGTTGGATATAACTTTATAAAATTAAGAATATATATATATATATATATGTGTGTGTGTGTATTGTGATATTATTCTTTGTAGTTAAGTGTGAATGCAAAGAAAAAAGTAAGTGTGAATGCAAAGATTATATATATAAATATATATATATATATATATATATAAAAGTGTGAATGCAAGAAAATTGGAACAAGTGGATGTGATATATGTTTTCCCCTAGCCATACACGTATCCAAGCCCCAAAAGTCTTCTTTCCTTTCTGATTTTCTTGGCTGCTCCTGAAGTCCAGCAGCTGCTTTTCTTCTTTCTCTATTTCCCCTTTCTTTGTTCTTTCTTCTTCCCTCCTTACACGGCAACATCTCTCCCTTCCTTTCTCACCAAAAATTCTAGTTTCTTTGAAGAAGAAATTAGACAAATAACCCTAAGATTTTATCTTCAAAGTGTGTGGGTAAGTAAGTTAAACCTCATCTGATTTTGTGTATTTGGATAGTAAAATTTGTTTGCTTATTTTCCCTCTTTGTTCTCTACTCTGTTTCTGGAAGTTGAATTGGTGATTCTGTTTTAGTTACTTGAAATATTGATGATATTGTGGTCTATTGAATGCTTATTAGGGTATTTTAATATGTATACTATACGTATAAAAATATCCAAATGAAATTAGGACCTATTGCTATTTGTTGATGATTTTGTAAGAATATGTACTGAAACTGACTCTGTGACAGATTTGATGTTTACTAAAAGAAAATTCTGTATTAAATTGTATTTTGTGGGTTAGGATGCAAGGAGTAGTTTTTATGAATTCTAAGACACATACGGTTGTTATAGAAGTAGTCTCACAGTATTTGGATGAACATAAAATTAGTGGTTTAATTTGAAAGTTGCAAGAAATTCTGTCAGGACAGATTTGAGTTTACTGTCTTGTGTGATTTTTAGTAAATCATGGGTTAATTCTTTGACTCCGAAATTTTTATGGTTTATACTGGACATACAGGGGAGTAGTCCTGTAAAATTTCATGACAATTGGAGGTGTGTAGACAGCCCGTTTGTATTTTACAAATGGAGCATACGTGGCTGTAATGAGCAGTGAACAATATATGCTACACCTAACTTTGTGGATTTAATTCTCAAGTTAGGGTGTATGTTTTGAGCTATAATTTAATAAGCTCATCCTTTGTATGTTTGAAGCATATATAAATTTTATGGATTGGTTTTTCTATGGTTTGGCTGCAAAATATGTTTGATGATTGTATCATATGTTTTGGGGAACTTTATGTGATGGGAATTAGGATTTTCTTGAGTTTGAGAGTTAGATTATGATTGAGGTATAAGTTTATATATTAGGAAGAGTTTGTCCATAATAAGTTTTGGTTCTTTTCGTTTAGGTGGCGAGAACGAGAACACGGACACTTGAGCTCCTCGTCTACAATCTCTCGCGCCTTCTGTTTTCAAGTAAGGGACTTGTGATATGTGCTTTTGATAAGTATAAAAGAATTATTTAGAAAAATATTATGTATTAAAGCTCTTAACTAGAGATATTACGTATATGCATGATTTAAGTAAAATACGTGTTCGTGAGTTATTGAATATTACATACATAATAGTTTTAGCATATTGATGCTATGATATATGTCACGAACATATTATTTAAAAACAAAGTGGATATGCTACTTTGTGAAACATTTATGTAAAAGCAAAGTTATTAGAAAAATGTAGTTTCGAGTTATTCCATTGTTGTGTTCTGAACTCAGCCAGTAGGGGTTATAGTACTGGCATTTCCATGGAAATTCTTATTGGCCATTAAAAGTGGGACTGGCTCTGCTGTACCCGCCCTTGTTGGTAATAGCCAACTTGTGGAGGATGTCAACCTACCCCCATGGTTGAAAGTATGTATTATGATATGATTCCGAAATTACCTGGCATTGTGGGGAATGTTGGATGCCTGGCACTCTGTGCTGGAAGCCTCCCAAAGTAGTGACAGACTTACAATTGGATTAACTAATCTGTATTACAAATAAGGTATAAAGCTATTTGGAAATTATAAGAAAGGTTTATTGAATGTGTTATAAATCTGATGAGAAGTTATGATAAAGTATTTGATAATCTGTTCAAAGATAAGATTACTGAACCTATATTTAAGTTCCTTATTATGTCATTTTATTTATTATATGAAAGAAAAATGAAGCATTCTCATCTGAAAGTTCTTAAGTTATTTTTAAGAACAATATGAACAGTATGAAGGCTATTTTATTAAATTTGGCATATCCATAAACTATTTGATTTACATGCATTCTTATTAAAGGCCCATGGAGCTTTAAAACCTTACTGGGCTTCGCAGCTCACCCTATTATATTTCAGTGCACAGGTTCTTCCTGGAAGCAGCGAGAGTATTAGAGGTGGCAAGGATTCTGTGTTTTCTCGTTTTGTTAGAATGTAGAGTTTTGTTGTATAGCAGTTAGCTCTTTTGTTGTATAGAAGGAATCAAGATGTACTTGATCCTTTGAGCACAGATGTAATTCGGTACTGTAGTTTGTTTTGAACCCTAGTTGTATGTCTTTGGGGTTAGGTTTGTAATAAGAGTTTTGCTAAACGTTTAGCTATGTAAATTTTTACTTGAATACCTTAAGTTTCAGCCTGGTGGAATTTTTCCAAGTTCAAAGGAAATGAAATTTCAGGGTTGCCATCATTTTTGTATATATTGGCTTTTATGCAAGAAAATAAGCAGGAATTCAAGAAACAATTCTTGATAAGTACCTTCAGTTTAGGTTGGTTCGTGTTAATATTGAGGTAAACTTGATATTAACATGCCGGTCATGCTCTAAACTCTGAAGTATAGGTTTGGGTCGTGACATTCACTCTCTCCCCTCATGAGGGCCTTGCCCCTAATTTCAAAATTTTGACCCATTTTTATCTTTCATTCTCAAATGGGCCTTGCCCTTAGTTCAAAGAGTTTGGTCAATTGGTTCGAAAAGATTTCCTTTTTTAATCCTCATTGGGCTCTTGGTGAGCCTACCCCTGTCTTTAGGTTTCAGGGTTTCAAAACTTTCCTAAAGCACGGATGGGTTTAACATCTTTTCAATAAAGCCTATAACATACTCATGATCTTGGGCTCTCTTACTTTTGAAAAATATTTTTGAATTTCGACTCAAAAGTTAGGGTATGTTATGACTTTATGGCCCAATGCCTTCCTCCAAAGTCTATGGTATACTCATGATCTAGGGCCCTATTGATTTGAATTTTTTTTTTTTTTTTTTGGAATGGGCCCAAAACTTAGGGTATATCATGGCTTTGTGGATCATCTCTTATCTTCTTTTTGAATTTTTCTTTTCAAAATTTTTTTCTTTTTATCTTGAAAACTTTCTTCCTTTTCTTTTTGAAAATTCCTTTCTTGAAAAAAAAAATTACCAATTTTTTTTTCCTTGAAAAATTTTTCTTTGCAAAACATTTCTTTTCTTGAATTCTTTTTTCTTTGCAAAAGATTTTTTTTTTTTTAAATTCCACTTCTAAAAAAAAATATTTACAAAAGATTATTTTTTTGAAAACTTTTCTTCTTTGCAAAAGACTTTCTTCTTTTCTTGAAATTGTTTTTCGAAGTAGCCCTCTAGTTAGAACATATTGTGGCCCTCCTCTCAAAACTTATGAATCTCTCATCATTTTGGGCCTTAGCATACAACAAGGAGGCCCAAGATTAGGGAAGTTCATATTGAGTTTGTAGGATGTTGGATGCTAAGTCCATAGCATATTTGTTACCCTAGGCCCAAGGTTGTCCTTTTCAAGAGGCCTTTTGATTTGTGCTTATGATAGCAACTAGACTATGGTCTTATGAACCTTTCAAGTTAAGACATACCTGTAGACTTTAGGATAAGTCTCTCATATGTGAGAACTTCTTTTCTTCTCATCCCAATATCTTAGAGTATGCTATACTTTGGGTCATCCTCCAATTCTTTACATCTTTTGTTTGTCCTTTAGAATTAGGTAAACACAAGATATATAGTTGAACAAACAAGAGATATAAAGGGTGCCCTCTTATTGATAGGATCTAGGATCTCTCTACATGTGGGTAGGCTCTTTAGAGATAAAATGATAGATCAGTAGATCACTCACAACTAGGAAGGCTATGATTCCAACCGATGGCCTAAGTGGACTTTTGTGGATTGGTGGCAAACCGTTAATGTACTCAAAGCCCATTATCGGCAATGGCACAATATGTGAGTTGGTGGGATGAACTTCAAAAGACTTTGGCCCAAATGGAGCGTACTCATCTTCCCACTCATCACCAACCGAGGCAAAGGTACAAAAGAACTAAGTGAAAGTGTGTGCAAACAAATATTGAACAAGCCTTTATTATGATTAAGAAATAAAACACATTGGAATCCCCAGTAGAATGGCCATTGTGGGCACAGCAGCTTCCTCATTAAAGGAAAGGGGAATACGCCTCGTCCGAGTGAACCAGGGCGGAGAAAAGATGGAGTCAACACCTAGATTAGTTCGAGGAACCATAAATATAGCCCCCTTATAAGGAAGGACTAATCTTACTACTAGAGTATGGGTTTGGAGTTTAAGTACGACTTTAGGGAGGTGTTATGCACCAAAACCACCCGACTCGTGGGTTGGCTTCCACTCATTGTGTTTTACATCTTAATCTCATTAAAGGCATATTCAATATTGCATTCCATACTCACATACACACACTAGCATTCATCTAGCAATCAACATGGTATTTCATCCCAAAACCTTAACATACATCTATCATGCTCTCATATTATCTCATCCAAGGCAACAAACAGATCATGGCAGAATCAAAGAATTATTGGAGAGTATCAAGAATATCAAGAACAAAAACATACCCATTCAAACTCTCATATCATACCCATCAACCCTAAACAAGATTATATCTCAATCAAATGCATGTACATATGAATGCATTTCTTACCTTACTGCATCACAGCACTTATGCATCAATGCATGATCATATCATATGCACATTCATTGTAAAGCAAAGAAAACAAAAAAAGGGAAACCTTAATCCAACATGTCAAAGACGAACAAACAATCAAACAGAGAAACAAGGACTCAAATACATAAAAAGAGACAAAAACAGAAGCATGTGATATAAAAGAAATAAAGAAACAAAAGTAGAAAACTCAAATTAGGGTTTCTGGGCACAAGAATGTGTGCATATACATAAGCCTGCATACGCGGGCTAGTTGTATGCATACACATACACACCTCAAACCCTAACCCAGAAACTAAAATACTGAAAACAAAGAAAAGATAAAAACTAAAGAGACTAACAACCTAACATGCTTCTAATATAAAAATAAACAACCTAAACTAACAACAAAGATATCCAAGATAAACAAAACAAAATCTATTCCTAAACATGCATTGGATCTAACAACAGACAAGAACAACACTCAACACATCCAAACATGTTCATCAATATATCCAATCATTCAACTCTCTATCAAAACATGATAAGACACAATAAAACAAAATTAAACAAAACAAAACATATTTCTAAGCATTCATAACATATAAATCAAATTAAGACAAAAAGAACACAAGTTATAAAACCTTAAATTAAGGAAGAGTCATGGAGAGAGACTCACCTTGCTTATGGAACACAACTTGGTTAATATTTTAACCGGCCCCTCAATGCCTACACAACAAGATTGAATGATAATCAAGAGAATCAAAGTATTTAATAGTTCACAGGTAATCACAACTCAAAATAAAAAATTTATTTTTGAAAAGATTGTTGGTTTTGAAAGAGATTAAAAAATAGTTTCTGCCCTAATGAGTAATAGATAGAGATATTGAAAAGCCAAAAACATGCTCAATGATGTGTGTGCAGAAAATCAAAATTAGAAAAGAGTTTTGGAAGATTTTAGGTGAAAAATCAACTCTCTCTTGCTAGGGTTTGAGTTTGGAGGCATAAAGTTGTATTTATATCTTTAAACTAGGGTTTTCAGGCTCATTTAGAGAATTTTGGACACTCCAAAGGGTCTAGAGACCGGGTCCCATCAAAGAGGGAGGCTTTGAGCCCTAAATAATGAATTTTTCGGCCTCAAGAACTCAGCCTGCATATGTGCAGGTTTGGGGATGCACATGCATGCGTGCTTCTTACGTACGCATGCATCCCCAGAAACCCTAATTCTGACAACTCTAATGGCCCAACTTCAAACAATCATAACTCACTCAATTTGAGTCCAAATTAGGCAAAATTTGTGTTCAAATTGAATCCCAGGATATATACTTTTCAATGAAATAAATCTCTCTCAAATGTTCTTTATGGATCAGAAGTTATGGTCATAACAGTGAGCAAAGATCATTTTTCAGCATCGTTTTCAAAGCGATTTGAACACTTTTAGGTTGTGATTACTTCCAAACTATCAAAATAACTTCAATTACCTTTTGTAGACATGTCAAGCTCATCATTGGGACCCAAGTACAAAATGAGGTGTCTACAATGGAAATACGAAAATATAAATAAGACACAAGATGAAATTAAACAAACTGTTTCACAGGAAAAACCTAGGGGACTTGACCTTATCAATCCCAAGATGAACAAATTTACTATAAGATGGAAGTTTACAGACTGAATAACCCTATTCTTTGTAAATCTAAGTACAGTTACCAAATTGAGTTTTGAAATCCATAAACATCTCTAATAGAAATCTACTGCAGTGTGAACCTTCAATCCACGACTTCAATATCCCCTTAAAGATTTGAATCCAGTACACTTGATAGCTAGAAAGCATCAACTTGAATACACTGGTTCAAAGAGTATGTGAGTAATTCTCAGTAATGACTTGAAAGAGCAGTAGGTACAAAACATTTTAGATCTCAAATGAGCGGCTTTAATGTCTAGAAAAACGTGCCTATAGGTTTCCTTTATATACTCAATGAAGTAGATCTGAAACCCTAAACATCTTATGGGCTAATGGACTGAATTTCTGTTTCTACATATACACAATTCGATCGATCGAACTTAAGTTTTGATCAATCTAAACTGTTAAAAAATTATGATGCTTGAATCACTTGAAATCTTGTTCTTGCACACTAAATGGTGGTACCTTGAGCATTATCTAAACATTCCTATAGACTCTATAAGCTATAACTAGATAAGCTTATGTTCACAAGTTTGTCAACACAACTATAAAGATTTAAAACCTAACAATTGCAAGGCAAAGAGAAAGAACTAAATTTTGTTCCATTAAATAAATTAACTGCAAGCTAAAGAGAATGAAATGGTAAATGCAGGACAAAGACAATGACCCTAAATATGATTCCAATAATTTGATCAATCATTCTTAAGAAATGCATTAATCTTGGTAATTTAAACCACCTAGGCATATGACAAAATTTACTGGGGAAAAAGCATTTTCTCCCCTCTATGTTAGAGATAGTCCATAATTCCCCCTTTATCTTTGGAACCAAGTAATTTCTGCCCTCAATGTTTTGGAAATTAGCAAATATCCTCATTCTATTACTCTTTCCGTTAAATCTATCTTAATCTTTTGATTCCTAAAATATTCTTTTGTGCAAAGTCTAAAGGTTTGGTTCAAGTTACACTTACTCTTGGTATGTTTCGACAATAATGTTTTCTAGAAAATGAGTCATTTTTCAAAAAGTATTTTCTATAAAACTATCTCATTTTTCTATGTTTGGTAGCAATTTAAATGAGTTGAAAAATAATCTCTTAACTTGCTTTATTTAGTTTTCTGTGACTGTGAGATAGAGTTGTTTTCCCAAAAAAATTAGTGGAAAATAATCTATAAAATTAAGTTATAATTATTCTATTCACCAAAGATAGTTTTCCATTGACTCATTTTTTCTAATACTACCAAACATTAAAAAACACGGAAAACTATCTTTACACAAGATTTTCCATCGAAACAAACGGAGCGTTAGTACTCTTTGTTCAAATTCCACCACTCAATAAATTTTTATTGGATAAATATTTTAAAATTTTTCATTGTTAGATCATAAATTCTTATTTTCTTAATATGCACACCAAATTTCTTATTAATCAAATGCTATATATTATTTGATCTATAAACAATTTTTTAAAAATAAAAAATGAACTTTAAGTATTTTTCATACAAGATAAATATTGACATACAGGCATCTTAAAATTTTGCAAACAATAATGTTTTATATATATATATATATATATATATATAATTCAATTAGGCATTTTCAAATTACATTTCTAATAAAAAAATCATTATTTAGTATAACATACAAAACTTCCTCTTTTATGAATTTGTAAACTTACTTAAAAAAAAAAAATATTCATCATCTATTTACTTTTATTATTTAATAAAATCTCAAATGCAGGATTAAATATCTTATGGAATGTATTTTTTTTCTAATAATTTGATTTTTTTTTTTTTTTTTTTGGATATTTAGGAGATGGGAGATTTGAACTCTTATTGTTACATTGGAAATATAAAAATGAATCAATTTAGCTATAATTCTCTTAGCATATTTTAATTATTACTGAGAATCATATTCGGTGTAATATTGATATTTGATACAAGTCATACAACAGTCATCCTTTATCCTTCCGTAGTGTGGACCCTACATGTATTCCATTCGATGAGATATCCTCCCCAAACATGGGATAATTCTTTATGCTATCAAAGAATTAAGCTAAGAAAAGAAAGAACAATTAACAAACAAACCACTGGTCAAGGGGTCAATTCAGCGACAACCCTGTGTTGGGACTTGGGAGTTGAGAGTCCATCCTCCTCCAATCAGCCACAAGCCAAAAAAAAAAAAATCCAATAATGAAGGAACAAGGAAACCCCCAAATCAACAACCTCCATTGCTGGGGTGACATCCCAGAAGAAGACTACTACAAGCTCCAAGGAGGAATCAAAGCATCCAAATCATTTTACACCTCTCCCAGAGGTCTTAAGCTCTTCACCAGGTCCTGGCTTCCCTCTTCCTCCACCCCTCCTCGTGGCCTCATCTGTATGGTCCATGGCTATGGCAACGACATTAGCTGGACTTTCCAAGCCACTCCTATCTTCCTTGCCCAAAAGGGTTTTGCCTGCTTTGCTCTTGACCTTGAAGGCCATGGCCAATCTCAAGGTCTCAGGGCATTCGTACCCAATGTTGATTCTGTTGTTCAAGACTGTCTCTCATTCTTCAATTTCGTCAAACAAGACCCTCGCTTTCCCGGGCTGCCTTCTTTTCTTTATGGTGAATCAATGGGGGGCGCGATTTGCCTGCTGATTCACTTGGCAAATCCAAAAGGTTTTGATGGTGCAATTTTGGTAGCACCCATGTGTAAAATCTCTGATATTGTGAGACCCAAATGGCCAATACCTGAGGTTCTCTCTTTTGTTGCCAAATTCTTGCCCACTTTGCCTATTGTTCCGACTGCAGATCTTATGTATAAGTCTGTGAAAGTTGACAAGAAGAAGATTGTTGCGGAGAAGAATCCGATGAGGTATAGGGGGAAACCAAGATTGGGGACCGTTCTTGAACTTTTGAGGGTTACTGACTATTTGAGTCAAAGATTGAGCGAGGTAAGTATTTCGTTTATTGTATTACATGGGAGTGCAGATGTTGTTACTGATCCAAATGTAAGCAGAGCTTTGTATGAAGAGGCGAAGAGCAAGGATAAGACTATAAAGATCTATGATGGGATGATGCATTCTTTATTATTTGGAGAAACTGATGAGAATGTTGGAATTGTTCGCAATGATATTCTGTCCTGGTTGAATGATAGATGCTCTGAATGATAGGGTTGGATTCAAATTGTTGATTTTATTAACTAGTCATAATTTTCAATTGTATTATGGATGAATGAATTCATAAACATTCTACAAATTAATGATGAGCGCTGACGATTATCTCATCTGATCAACATACTTTGCATATTCACTGTTGCAATCTTTCCATATTTGTGCTAATAATGTAAGAGGTTATATTTAGCTTATATTTGCTTCAATGACAAAACAATAACAACGACGACAACAACAACCAAAAAAAATGCTTCAATGACAAAACAACAACAACGACAACAACAACCAAAAAAAAAGGAAATATAGGTCCCACCGAGATTTGAACTCGGGTTACTGGATTCAGAGTCCAATGTCCTGACCACTAGACCATGGGACCAAGAATGAGGATCAATTTCTATTTATAAATAATTAATAGTTTGTGTCTGCCTTCGACTATCAAGTCAGTAATTTACATTTATCAAAAAATCAAGTCAGTCTTTACGGCTTACACTAATAATATGACTTCTATGGTTTGACATTCTGTAAAAGCAAAAGTCGCTTTCAAAAAAAGAAAAAAAGCAAAGTCGTTCAGACACAAAACTCCCATTCAAAGAAATTTCAAAACAAATAGCCGCCCGCCCATCTAAATGAGGAAATTTTTCTGTGTCTTCTTTTTTTGGCTTGAAAGGAAACTTCATTCAACCAAAATCCGAAACAGAGTACACCAATCAGAGAAGCTAAAATACAAGAACACAACCATAACAAGGAAATTAAGTAGTTATCATAATCTTCTTAACACAAAATAGTTATCATAGGGGTCCTCGGGATCTGTTATTTACCTGCAGTTTTGAAAATTGCTTAACATCATGACAATAAAATAGCACCATTCTCCCGTAGATATTCGGTCCATGTATGGGCTGAAATACTTTAATAATTGTTCGCCAAAATAAATATAGCATACGAGTTAGGACACATCTATTATTCATAATGGAAAATACGACATTAGTTAGGAGACTATCTAAGATATTAGGGTTTGTTTGCCACTTAGTTAATTTGATTAATGAGATTTATTTTTTCAAGGTAAATCCATACTCCTGCTCAACTTACTTATGTATAAGCAAAATAAACCAATAAAAAAGAAGCTAAAATTTAAAAAAAAAAAAAAAAAACAGCTATATCAAGCAAACACAATGAATATTATTATGATTGCATCATTGCATTTATTTGAAATTTGAAGAGCTCCCTCTGCTTCACTACGCTACATCTTTAAGTAGTTGATAAAAATAAAAAATAAAAAATAAATAAAATAAAAAAATAGAAGGGCATCATCAGGGTGAGAGCTTTTAGAGTTATTGGAGGGAACTTTGTTACTTGTAGGGGAGGAAAACATACACCCATAAGAGGGTATACTTCCTCGTAGAGGAGACAGCATTAAAGTACGTCAGTCATACATGCTCCCACTTGGAGATGTACAATATCCGTCAGTTAAATTATTAGATATACGTGCCCGCCCTCCTAATCTTCAATAGGATAGACATGGAGAGAACATCACTGTCAATCTGGATCACTCTCATTAGTCTCAAATCTTTATCAATCATGCAATATATATAGAATTAAAGCTAAGACCTTCAGTTTGATACTTTCGTCACCATCTTTTTACTAGCATTACCTTCCTTCTCTTCATTAATCTCAGTACTGATCATGGGCAATAAATAACATACAGATGTCAACTAAAGGACAGGGATAATACCACGATGATTACATTTAAAACTGCATGGAATTAAGCGTAATAATCAATATGCTCATCAACAAATTGATAAAATCAAATTTTTTTTAATCAACCTAAGACTTGTAAGCTCTGTATCACAAACAAAAATTTCATTAAAAAAAAAAAAAAATTTTAAAAAACCCAAAAAAGAATAAAAACCAAAAAATAAAAATAAAAAGAGAAAAAGTAATCCACTATCATTTACAATTGGAAGAAACATTTTTCCAGTGAATATACTTGCTGTAAAGTGTAGACTACTGATCTCCACATCCTATACAATGTGATGAGAGACTGACGAGGAAGATTGAGAGGGATCAATTCCCTAACAAACAAAAATTTTAAGGAAAAAGAATGGATCATGTGATTCTATATAGACTATTCACAGAAAATTTTCCTCAATATAGCCTCTTGTTACTCCTTTCAGATCTATTATCAGAGACAATGTCCAAATAATTGAGCTGTTGCTGACCCTGCCACTGCCAAAAACAAACCTATTGATAACCTGCGTTAGCAAATAAAATCTGTCAAACCTAAAAGAACTCCCTAATCACATCATAAACAGGTATTTCAGGTCTTCCACTGTAAGGCGCGTCTGACGACCACCAGTTCCATCCTCTCCAAACGCAGCTGCAACCATCTCTCTCTTCTTTTGCTGCAAAAACCAGTGCATCCCACATGAGAAAAAACTAAAATCAGAGAAATCACAAACAAGATCAAGAACAATTTCAGGTACAAAAATGAAATCAGCCATTATAAACGACGATATCTAAATTAAGAAACAGAGTTGCATGGCCCAGAACAAGAGACCCTAACTAGTATCACAAATATGCATTACCCAATAAAGTACATGAATATGATCACTTTTCATACCATTCTACCCATGTTGATATTATCATTCTGTCATCAAACTGGATTTAGTTGAAGCTTCAATAAAATCAGAAGTCAACAAGTGTCACCTAACACTGATCTATTTACTTTTCACATTCCCCCAATCATCCAAAAATATATAAATGGTAATTGAACCCAAATGTTATAACCACTGCCAAGTAAGTTCAGAAAGAACGGGAAGGACATCATTGCTCTGATTTCTGTCATCAACAACAACCACCTCGAAGTTGGCAAGACAATTAGTTATTAAACCCAAACTGATCCAGCCAGTCAGATCAGTGAAGTAAAGACCCGGTACTTGATTCTTAGACCAGTTTGGACTAATTAGACTGTTTAAGCATTTGACCCGGTGAAACCCCAGTCAAACCCTGGGGGTTCTTTGTAACCCCATTCAACCCGGATTGTACTTTTCATGTACTTCAAATCACTCATTTATCTAATTTTTATAAATAATTTGACATTTTGGTCTTTTGAAAAAATAAAATTGAAAGACCAAAATGTCAAACTATTTATAAAAAATAATTTTAAAAATTAGATAAAAGAGTGATTTGGGGTACATGAAAAATGCCATATTAAGAAAGGGATCAACAAACATAATATATTTCATGATTTATTATTCCCATAAATGTATCTCTTGATTTATATTAAAATATATATATATTGACTTTCTTTCATAAGATTTTTTTCTCTAAATGAATTATTTTAACTTATAATTGTGTTGATATTCTCAATATATGTGATATGTTAATTTTTCTTTCAGAATCTTTGTTATATATTTGATATTTCTTAAACAAGTTAGCTCAATATATATATACACACACAAATAGAATTTCAACTTGTAGAGTCCACTCTCTTTATCATCAGTCAAGGTTTGAACCCCAAATCTCTTATTCGACCACAAGAAAAACTTTATCATTTGAGCTAATAATTTTTTTTATCAGTAACTTTACTAGTTGAGCTAACTAGAGCCCACTTTTATGACTTATCATCTTGGTATCTGTTTGAATGTTAACTCTATATATCTATCTACTATAGCTTAAGGATTTTGTGATCGCTATAGTAGATAAAAACTGTTGATCTCTTTATATTTTACCTTATAGTGTTCAATAAGTAATATTTTTCATTAGGTATTTTATCATATGCTTATATCTTTTACCACGAATATTTTATATATGTATTTTGTATTTTGTAAAATTGATCCATCAACTTTAAACTTTTAAATTTTTTTGAGAATATATTTAATTTTTATTTAAATTTTATTTGAACCTACAGGGTTAAATAACCATGGACAAGACCATGGTCATTAACTCCAAATGCCATGGCCACAGTCAAGTAAGTAGAGAAAAAATGGGAGGGATTTTAATGGGATAGGACATCGTATAGATTTGGCAAATAAATTCAGTTAAACAAGTAGAAAAAGTCTTCAACCATGTATATACCTCTCCAAAATAAGGTGATTACTTGTTTCCAAATTCATCATGTTCCATAAATTTGATATAATACAACAGAAGAATATCAGGAGACAGGAAATACAAAACCAGATTTTCAAGAGAACCACAAAGTTATCAATGTCTACAAATTGCTGATTGAAAAAGCTTAACAATAAATATAAGAGAGAATTTACAAGAATACCTGAAGGGCTAATATACGATCTTCAACCGTATCTCTCACTGTTAACCGCAAAACTGTAACAGGACGAGTTTGCCCAATTCTGTGTGCTCTATCAATTGCTTGATCTTCAGTAGTAGGGTTCCACCAAAGGTCCAGCAGAAGAACATGGCAAGCTGCAACCATGTTGAGACCAAGACTAGCAGCTTTCAGAGACATGATCATCACAGACACCTACCAAAAAAAATCAAATTTTAGATATGTCCAAGGGGAATTACAATTGACTAAATGTCTAAATACTTTGATCATCCTTCTCCCCCTACAATGATTGGAAAAACCCAGAAATTCAATTAAAAATATTAAGAGATGCTATGATTCCCACAAACCTCTGGGAGGGTGTTAAAATCCTTCACAGCTTTATCTCTGGCAAGAACAGACATTGTTCCATCAAGTCTTCTGTACTGAATGGAAGAATTTTTAAGACAAGCTTCAAGCAAATCCAACATCCTCGTCCACTGGGAAAACACTATGGCTTTCTCTCCAACTACCTTGACTGAATTATTAGAACTTCTCTCCACAGCCAAATGTTGTCTATCAGCATTATCCTCACACAATTCTCCATCAGAGTTGTTGTGACAGATGGCATTTTCATCAAGAGTGCTCTGTGCAGAACTAGCTCCTAAAGAACAACCTTGTGGTTTACACAATGAATGCAGGACCTCAAGAGCAGCCTTAATTTTGGTAGAACTACCATACGAGTTACCCCCATAAAAAAGCTCGGCTGCATCAACAACTTCAGAAACAGAACAATTGGGGGAACCATCCTGACCAGGCTCATCAGAGAGAGAACTGTTTAGTGTGGCTTTGGAGAACACTGAAGATGCAAACAGTCTAACTTTGCAATTTGTCACAGGGCACTGCTTGTCATCACCAGTAAGATGTTCACTAATGCATTGATGGCAGAAAACATGATCACAAATTGAAACAACAGCATCTTCAGGAGGATCCTATAGAGAATTTAGCAGGATTGTCAGAACAGATAAACCACATCAATTTTTAATTTGGCAAGAAAAAACTCCATGGAATTTAAAAAGAGAAGGCATAGGTGGTAATTATTGCAGAAGAGGAGTTCTAAATATACACCATAAATGAGAGAGTTAACCACATACTCATCATAGTGATATTCTCATGAAAAACACATTCATTAAGAGAATAAAATGACAACCACAGTGTAAAGATAAACCTGCTATTATTATACCATTTTTCCATCATAATGCTAGCTTGGTTGTTTAACATCAATCAGTGCCAATAGATCAAGTAAATGGGTTTTTTTTTTATAAATAGATCAAGTAAAAAAATAATAGAGGATCCTTTCAATAGAAATAGACCTGGACATACCAGATTCAGCAACCACTAATTGAAATTGGTGAGAGAGTGTAATTAAGTGTGTGTTGGAGCTTGGTGAGAGTGTAATTAAGTGTGTGTGTGTGTGTGCATTTAGCAGTTTTTGTTTCTCAAAAAAAAAAAAAAAAAAAATTCAGCAACCACTAATTTGTTAAACTGGTTGCTTTCCCTTATTCACTACAGAGGCATCTATACTTTCATCTAAGAAATGTAATTGTCCAGCATATCCAAGCCATAGCACCTCTTGCTTTCATACAAGGCACAAACACCAGATATGTTGAAATTGATGTGGGACATTCAATGAAAATGCTATTTTAATTAAGTTTTATTTAATTCGGTGCTCATCACTAGTTCACCCCCACATCCCCCACCCTCTCTCTTCAAATTCAGTGTTGCATCAGTTTTGATTTTCTCCTGCATCAAAAAAATAAATCTGAATTTGCTTTGTAACATCTTGCTTATTTGAGACTGAATAATACAGATAAGCTGGACACAAATTCAATCACGAAATGGGCATTCCACTAAAGTAACTTGTTCCACTCTGAGATTAGACATCCTTAAGAGCTAATGCCCTTGTCATAGCCCTTGCCAAGCATTCCAAATAAGAATTGGAGGACAATATCTTAGCTATTCCATCCTACAACTCAACCACTAAAGAATGAACCCCATTCTTTTTATTTAGTTAATTTTCTTATAATTACACTAAATCTTGATAGACTAGTGAACAGTAAATGCTACTTCTACTCATGTATAGTCAGATCTAAATAAATAAAAAAAGAGAATAGAAGAAGAATCCACCTGATTGAACTTTACTACAATCAAGACAATTTTTTTGATTGGTAAGTTATACATAGTGGGTCTTCTTATCCAAGAAAAAAAAATTACATAGTGGGTCTTTCATCCACAACCTCACCCTCCACCTTGTACAAGGGGAGGAGGTGCCATTTGAGCTAGAGCTCATTGGCTACAACAATAAATTGATGAAAAAAGTATAAAAGTTTTGGTACACAGATCAGAGCACAGAGGCAAATGCAAGTTGTGCTAAAACCTGCACTAACCACACAAATTTACAAGAATTTCTAGAAAACTATGAGAACATGTATAAAAGACCAAATGTCATACACAAAAATCTACTGCAGGAAGGCAACCATAGAAAAGATGTAAAAAATTTAAATATTATAATAATAATAATAATAATAATAATAATAAAAAGAAAAATCTTAACCATTAGGTGCTGGTTTGGCACAGCTTACATTTTAGTTTTTGGAAAATAGGGCTTTTTGAAACAATTTTACCTAGAAAAAAAAAATGGAAGTTTAAAAAAGCTGTTTATGAAAAGTATGGTTTGAAACCGCTTTAACTAATGACACTAAAGCAGGCACACCTGCATACATGTGCACACACACAAGAACAACCATAGAGAAAGAAAAAGTCAGTACATACATTGCAGACACCACAAATTGCCTGAGATGCTTCTAAACGATCCAAAAGCCAAATTTGTTTTTCCTGAGGAAGCTTCTTTGCCATCTCAACTGAGGATCTCCATAAAGAACTTGAATCATAAGGCCTAACAAGGAGGGGGTGATCACAAGCTTGTCGAAGGCGCAAGAGCATCAACAAGATGTTAACATAATTTTGTTTGACAGTTCCAGCATCTGCATATTCCTGACATGACAAACAATATGTGGTTAAAATACCCATCTAAAGCAAAATAAAATGACCACCACATCAATAGAATATGATTATAAAAACTAGCAAAATTAAGCTTTTTTAAAAATCAAAACAATGCAATGTCAAGGAAAAGAAAGGAAACAAACTCCGAAGTTCCTTAATGAAACCATACTTGAAACTGAGCACGTGAATCAGCCTCTAATTTGGAGTAGAAATTACGTTCCTCATCTGAAAAATCCACCTTTTTCAGTTCTATAAACTTTGGCGGTAGGTTAATAATAGGTTCCCCATCAAGAAGTGTGTCTACAGAAAACAATTATTTTCCCATCAGATAATCATATCTCAGAGCAGTACCATTTCACATCAGTACTTACAATAAGAATTCAGTTGCATAGAAAATTAAAATTAACAGTAGAGAGAGTTGATGCAGATTACATATTGGCAACATATCAAGACGCCAAAAAACATAGACATATAAAACAAAATAAAGCCCCAAAAAAGGCAAAGTACAGTTTAAATTATTGAGTCATACAAAGTTGGACAGGATATTCATGGATCCTAGATGTTGATAGGTGAACCAAATGCAATACTTTCACCTAACATAAAGCTGTGTTATCACTGTACCCACAAATGTTAATTTAAAGCCACAGTAACCAGCCTCAAGGCAAACCACAGAAAAAATCATTTAACTAGTCGCTAACCCATGCAATGCAAGGAAAATTTATTCCAAAATTTTTTTATATATGACACATATATAATTAATAAGTATTAATAGATAAAAATTCAAATTAGATAATTCAAAGAAAATAATTTATTTGTGTTTGGTTGCTTTTGTCTAAAACAAAGCTGATTTCCAATTAGTTTAAAATAATAATATATATTAGAATAAAAATGTGGCTTACAAAAGCTTATGCAGCAATATTAGAATCAGTCATGAAAAAGTCAAAGGCTTCCACTCTATATATATATTATAGATTCCATGATTTCTAGTAGCAAAATATCAGTTTATGGATGAAAGAAAAGTTGAGGACTGAAATGAATGAAAGCAAAGTAAGAGGACTAAAATAAATTCTGATAAAACTTAGAGGTTGGATTTTGCATTTTAGCCACACACACAAAAAAAAAAAAGGGTGAATATTTCAAAATGTAGAAAAAACAGTTGAGAAATATTTCCGGAAGCATCCAGGCAAGCCTGACCATTTGTGAAAGAGTATTCATGATCACAAGAAATAGAGTCAGAAACAAGCCAAGCAATAAGCATCAAGATGGGATAGAGAATTAAAATTTAACATGTCTAACAATTTCTACATGTATATAAACAAATCCAGAAAGTAAAATATAAAATAAGCATCATTGGTTATCAAAAGACAAATATAGGATTAAAGCCCACAAATCATATATGTGGCCTCACCTTTAGTGCGGCGTAACATTATTGTCTTCAAGACAGCTTGTAGCTTTTTGTACCCTTTGCTTGGGCTCCTATTGATTGGGACCTTTATTGTGGAACAGAATGATGTATATTGAGCATAAGGATCATATCTGAGAAATCTGAAGTAACTATAAAGATCATCAATTGCATTCTGGATTGGAGTGCCAGACAAGCACCATCTACGTTTAGCACGAAGACCCCAACAGGCCCGAGCCACTTGAGTTCTGTGATTCTTGATGCTCTGGGCCTCATCCAGGACAACCCTAAACCATGCCACCTTTGCAAGAGGACGTGCAGCAGACTCAAGCAGTGCACTATCCAAACCCTTCTTATTCTTTGAACATTTTTTATCAGAACTAGGACATTTCCTTTTCCTACCGGATGAGAAGCCAGTATCATCTTCTAGTTTCCCTCTCTCATCATCATCTTCATCAACAAGAGACTGCTTTGGGACCTCCATGCTGACAATTGAATATGTTGTGAGGACAACATCATATTTGGCCAGCTCATAAGGATCTTTTGTCCTGTTGCTTCCATGGTATACCAGCACAGAGAGATTAGCTTTGCTGGTTACCTTACTATTCAACTCCTCAGCCCATTGCCGTAGAACACTAGTGGGACAAACAATAAGGGTTCCAGCAGATGGCCTTCCCTTAGTTTGGACCAAAGAGTTCACGCTCTTCATCAGAGTATTTGATGTCATTTGAAGTGACTCAGCATCTTGCTTCATTCCATTAAGTGCAGGAGGAACATCATCATCTTCATCCAAATTTAGAGTTTCCAACTTCCCTTGTTTTACATTTTGATAGGCTCTAAAAGATGGAGGCCTCTCTTTGAGTATAAGTGCAATTGTTGATACTGTTTTTCCCAGTCCCTGCAAGAACATGGTTATATAATCCCAGAAGAAAATTAAGCACAGTTCCTTGGCATCTTACAATCAAGTGGTGTAAAAAATTTAATAGAGGAGAGTACATCAACCTGATCATCTGCAAGAATCCCTCCAGAGCAGTGGAAGCTAGCCGTCTCCTTTTGAACCATCCATGACAAAGCAATTCTCTGTCCAGGAAATCAGTTAAAAATAAACAGGGTCAACAATCAGACAAACACTCAATAGACACACAAACAAAAAGCAGTCACCAAAGCAGTAAGGGAGAATCTAGTTCTACTTTTGAATACTATTGTTGGAATTATAAAGAGCACAGAATAAGCAAGCAAGTGGAAGTAGATGTTAACCTAGAGAGCATGGGTGTGGCTCCAAGGCCACCACACCCGACACTCGGCAACGCACCAATTCACACTCGACGCACCAATTCGCTTTCTTTTTTTTTCATTTTCCGATTCTGGCCTATTCGGCTCCGATTCGGGCCGAAACCGGCCAAAATCTACCGAAATCAACCGAGAAACTGGCCGAAATACATGTTAAAAAAAAAAAAAAAAAAAAAAAAAAACTTGAGTTGATTTTTTATTTAGTTATTAACTTATTATATATTTTTCAAATTATTTGTAGGTTAAACAACTTAAATTGAAATTACTGAATTATTTGTAATTAGTATTGCTCTTAAATTGGTACATGTTTACCATTATATGAAAATATATTTAATAATTGTAAATAAAAATATATTTAATAATTTATTAGTAAATGTATCCCGCCGCACCCGCACTCTATTTTTTCAAAAATTGCCAAGTCCAACACCCGCACCTGAACTTGAACCCGAATCCGCACCCGGGCTTCATAGATGTTAACACGCTAACCATGAAAAGAACTATTCTCCTCTCTCATACAAAGATCCCCATCCACAAGTGAGGAAAATAAACTCCAATTAGTGTAGAAAGTTTGTTCTTTTTTTTTTTCACTAATAGGAAGCACAAGGGGGAGCAACTCCTAGAGCCTCAGCAATCTTTCTTTCCATTTGCTGGAATACAATAACCCATTTCATAGCTTACATTTGTAACAAACAAAAACCAAATTTACAGTGCTTGCTATTCGATCATCCATGGGGGATTATCTAAGCTTGCATGCCAACGCTACCTTATTTATTAAATTTCTCAGAAGAGGTAATAAGAAGTGATTGCCATAATCACACAATAAAATCACTTATTAATATCACGCAAACTAAGATTTCATAAGCACTTCTTTGGCATAGAGTAGCAATGCCTCTAAGCATCAACACCCACATCAGAGTCCATATCACATTGCTGTAAAGGACACTTGCACACTTAAGGCCCGTTTGGTAGAGGAGTTTGAGTAATGTTGTTTGTAGTTTTTGAAATATGTGTAGGTGAAAATGTGTGTGAAAATATATGTAATGTTGTTTAAAAACTGAAAATATGTTGTTTAGATAATCTACCAAACAGGGCCTTAATCACAAGATTCTAATTGGGCCCTAAAACTGCTTCTCAAGTCCTCATAAATGTTCTCTGCTACCTTCAGATGTCATTGCTCAATTTTAAACCTCAGAATTCCAAAAAAACCCAAACATCCTAAATTCAAAGAGAAATAACATTATGGAACAATTAAAACCTGATGTCTTAAAAGAGAGACTGCCAAATCCCCATCTGGTGGACTAGCTTCTGACTTTGGCTGCGAAAGATCCTGAAATGAATAGAACACAGTAATTTCAACAAGGCTTCAGTGACAAATTACCATCAAGATATAATTTAAATCATATTAAATTAAAAGATAGGAGCCTCTCGCATTCCATAGATGTGTTATATTTCCAGTACAAGAGAAACCAAAGGTGATAATCCCAAACTAACAGAGCTAACCTGCAATGCAACTCGTAAAATATATCTTTCATCACTCTTAATCCTCGTTCCTCCTACTCCTGTGGAATGAACAGAATCACTAAATGTAGAATGTTGTGAAGTAATAAGCGAGTTCCCTATTGCTGGAGAATAATTTGTGGGTGGAGGATGACTCATATCTTCAATAATACATATATCAGAGTCCTCAACATGGTATTTGCCTGAAAAATTTTTACAATTTAAATCAAGGGTGACTTCTGATAAATGAGAACCCACGGTCTTAGATTGAACCAGTTTAGTCTCACTTTCACCCTTAATGCAATCCAACTGAATCTTGCTCAATATGGATGGCTGAGCACAGGGCACATATTGTTCCAACGCACTTGAATTCAAATGTCCACCACTAGGGGGAAATCTACTAACAATTTGACTAGCTATATCTTGAGAATGACAAGCTCTCTTAGACGCAATAACCACATCTTCTTTCTCATGTTTTACGTGAATGTGCTTCTGAATTGATTGAGAATGTGAAATACCAGATGACTGCGTCACATCTTTGTCAACACATAGTTTGGCATCAGCACTGTAAGAAGACTTTCTACTGACAGCTTCATCAATTACTTCCATAGAATGGCTACTAGGTGCAATGAATTCATCAGTTGCTTCATCCTTTACACAAGTTGCTTGGTCTTTGCTGGACAAGTATGACTGAGTACAAATCAACAGTTTCTTCGACGCCTTGTCATCAATAGAACAATTTTCAGTATCAGATGATGAATTTCCACTGATTGATGACATATAATTATTGCCTTCACATAAAAAATATGACTGATTAGGCATTGACACCTCTGAGACAGATCTACCCATTATTCCCCTCTGGCCATTCAAAATCACCTTACTACTTGAGCTAGCACTCTCATTTGAGAATTCCCCTATTTCATCCTTTGTGTTAATCATCATTTCTGGATTACCCATTGAAAATTGAGAACTATAACTACTAGGCAAATGATGCCGTGAGAAATCAAATGTACCATCTGTAGCCATGTAATATTGCATAGGAGAATAATGGTCAGTGAAGTTACTTATAACATCAGAACTTTGACAGATAGTAGACTCAGTAGAAGTAACATTTTGGGAAGACAAATCTGCATCCCCTAATGATATTCCCATATAGGAACACGGAATATTTTCTTGGGGAGGTCTGAAGGTATCCAGACTATTTTCAGCCAAAGCACCATAGTGTGCAGAATTTACACCAAAGTTGTTAAAGAAAGGGTTGTATAAAGGATCTGCAACCATTAGAAAAATGTAGTAAGTTCTTCCACCTCAGTTTTCACAAAAAACATGACGTACAATAAAATGATCTAGGCAAACTATCCATGCAAAACATAAGTGCCATTATACAAATACTTAAGAACAATTAATATCCTCGGTAAAGAGTTTACATACATTTGGAATCAACATCCTCCCCTACATGCCTGCATTGTTCTTCAGTTTCACTGTTAGGGAAATCAACATACAAGTTATCTACACAATCTGAAACATTGTGAGCATCTCTATCAGCAAAACTGGAAGCTGTACTAAATGTTGGTATCTCAATCGGGGAAACTCCAGCCCTCCCTGTGAAGGAAGATTCATGGCCTGATACTTGTAAATTCCAGTCTTTGAGACTCGCAGAGCAAGCATGCACAGGAGAGCCTGTCTGTGTTGGGGGTTCCATGTTTCCATAGTCAGGAGCCATGGCCGAATTTTCAGCAGAATCAAATGAAGCAGCTGAGCCCCCTGTCCCAGAATCTGAAGCATCTGAGTTGTAAAATGTGACAGGATCCATTAACTCAGGCCCTAATGAAGGTGCTTCTTGTGACACCTGAGGTCCTAAACAATAAGCATGAAAAATCAAAAAAAAAAAAAAACAATCATATGTAAACACTGAGTATTACCGTACTCCCAAAATATATATATAGTTTGAGGGCCTTTGAGGAGGCATCAATACCCCACTACTTAGCTCAAAGAGTATAGTTTGAGGGATTTCAAGAGAAATAAGGAAGAAGAAGAAGAAGAGAAAAGGAGGAAGGAAACAAAAAAAAAAAGTCCAGCATAAATGGTTTACCAGTTTGACGCTGGGGATTGTCATTGATTACAGCATTAGGAGCTGCTGCTTCACCTTGTGACACATATTTCACAGATGAATCCTCTGGACTGCTCTGCAATTCAACAACCAAAAAGTCAGCAGGCGCTCATCAAAAGTTCCTCCACCACCAAAAAATAAATAAAAACACCCAGAGATTAGCAAGCTCATCAAATTGATAATTCAAAGCTCCAGTTCATAAAGCTTAATCCATGTCCATCAGATACCACACAGTGTTACTTAACATCTCAACGGAAAAAGAAAACAATTCAACCCATAATACTGAACTTATCCATAGTAAGTACCCCTTAATTCTGAACTTATCCAAATCGGCAGATTCAATAAAAAAATGTAAGCTAGGCTACAAATACGAAATAAATAAATAAATAATTAACAATGAGAAACAGTATAAAACCAAAATCACCATTCCTACAACACTCTACTAAGCTGAGATTTCTTCGACAAAGGATGATAATTCTCATTCATAAACCCCCCCTCGACATTTGATTATTTCTTTAGAGTCAAATCAATAATAGCTATGCTTTGAGAAAACAGAGAGTCAAAATTCAATGATTGAGGAGACTATCTAGGGTTTTTTTTTAAGTACCAAAGCTAACTACACAATTGAATTGAATTGAATACCTGCAATTGCAATTGTGAAGAAGAAGGCTGAGGATCTTCTCCAAGAATGTCAAGCAGCGTATTGATGTCGATGGACAAGTCCTCGCCGCCGCCACCACCAAAAAAATCACAATCATCATCATCAACGGCAGAGAAATCGCCACGTGTCCAGAATTCCGACCCGTCGTCCGCCATCAACATGATCAGAGAAAAGAATCGGTCATATAAACCCTAAGTGTATCTCTCGAGCAAACCCTACCCTGAGAAGAAAAATAGATAGTCTGGGATCGAATCGATATAGAGAGAGAGAGAGAGAGAGAGAGAGAGAGATAGAAAGAGAGAAGAAATTGGTCGTTTTTGAGGGGCGAGGTTTCGGAGAAAGTTCGTGAAACGCGACTTTTCTAATTCTAAAATTCTAAAAAATTCTAGTGGGTGTGGTATGGTATGGTATGGGAGGGAAAGAAACCAAAAAGTGTTGGAGGGTGGATGAGGAGAAAGTCTTGGATCCAGTTTAAATAGGGTTTGGGTCCAACTCCTGACTTTTTCTTTTTCTTTTTATTTTATAACTAGGTTTTTTTTTTCGTTTTTACTTTTAATGCCCGGAGTTTCTGGCTTTTCGTTGTTTCTTCTGTGATCTTTGTAATTGGACCTTTTTATGTCATGACTCATGTCATGTTATGTTGTTGAGGTTACAAAATTAATAAAATATATAAATACAAATGCCTAATTTCATTTCAATTCAATTTCAAATAATGAAAATATTAAATATGTAAGAGTACTAGTATCATGTGTGTCAAATGTCAAATATTTGGCAAACAATAAAAAAACATCGCACATGAGGTGTTCTAAATGTCAAAATATTTGGTATTAGTGAATGGTAGAATCTTAAACTTGGAAGCGTGCAAAAATGTTATAATTTTAAACATCTCACAACATTCTCTCTTAGCCCCCTCCCACCCCCCCCCTCTCTCTCTCTCTCTCTCTTTCACCTCTATTCCTCTTCACTCTCATGGTCTCACCCTCTCCAACTGTTGCGATCTCTCCAACTGTTTGTGTTCTCGGCCTAGGCCGATCTTGCCCAACCTCCGTTGCTGTCAATCTTGCCCAACCACGATAGATCTCAACCACGGTTCATCTTAAATTGTTTTTGTTTTTGTTTTGGGTTGATTTTAGGGTTTTATTTTGGAAGTTTTGGTTGGTGGTGGTGGCTAGTGGGCTATGGGTGGTGAAGGGTTTGTGGTGGTGGTGGCTGTAGGCTAAGTGTGGTGGAGGGGGCTGATTTTAGGGTTTTATTATTGTAGTTTTGAGTGGTTGTGGCGGCAATGGCTAGTTGGTGGCTGCTACCTACTAGGTGGCAACTGTTGGTTGTGGCGATAGTAGTTAGTTGAGTTAATATTATTTTAATGTATTGTATATATTATTTTAATGTATTGGATTGTAAAATAGAACATTTGATATAGAGTGTATTATAAAATGGTGTGTTAAAATGGAAAATATAACTTTTTGATGTGTCAAAATGACACTTTTTTTTTACAATATCTAATGTTACTGCTCTAAATAGTTATAATTGTTTTTTTTTTTTTTTTATGATCAATGACATATTAATTTATAAGAATTACATAATAAATTTTGTAATATTCCTAATTTCACTCGATTTTGCTTTAATAATTTGATAGTTATAATAAATATGAGAATTTGAATTGTGGAAATGCTAATTGAGCTACACCTATACACCTACAAGTCTCTTTCACTATTAGAATTAATTTTCACTAAAAAAATACATAAATTAATATATCGCAATGAATGTAATTAGTAAACTTATTTGTATAACAAATTGTGTTTAATAGAAAAGAAAATAAAACCACCACTACCATTTAATTTTTTTTACCCATAAATAAAATTTGTGGATAAAAAATACGTACATACATTTAGTTTAAAAATTATTTATTAATTTAATTTAATTATGTGATTAATACAAGTGAATGAGATTTATTTATAAAAATAAATAAATAAATCCAAGTGAATATACTAAGGTGACGAAATGTACTAGAAGAAATACGCAACAATCTTCAGAAAGGAGATGTTGAGTTGTGACATGTGACTTTGTGAGTGAAAAAAAAAAAAAAAAAAAAGTGCACGAGGAGGCTATGACTATAAGGCTAGCCTGTGAGAAATAATAGGCTTCGGTAATTTCCACGCCGTGTTTGTCCTTTTCACACTCCCATGCCAACTAGGATTAGGATTATGGATGATCAGATCTAGGATCAATCTGCCACGCGATGTTTCTCAACAAAAAAAAAAAAAAAAAATCTTCCACGCGACTTTTGACGCGTCAATTTCTATCTTAATAAGTAAGTAAAGTATTTTCGGGAATCTTGGAGTAAGTTCATATATGTTGTTATTGGTTTTTAATTTTAAATATATCATTAAAATTACTTTTTTTTTACAAGTAATAATTTACTATGTAAAATTTATTGTAAAAGTATTTTTTTAACCTAAAAGATTAAAATTGTAAAAATATTATAGATATAACATTTTTCTATAATTAATGAAAATTTTTTCAAGAAAACTATTTAATTAATGGAGGTCATAGATTTACTTTAATGGGTATGTTCTTATCATTTATTTAGAAATTTCCAACACTTTTAGTCAAAAAAAAAAAAAAAAAAAAAAAAGAAGAAGTTTCCAGCACATTATGTTAGTTGATAGAAAAATATTGTTTCACATAATAAAACCTCCCCCCTTCTCAATTTAAATTTCTTATCTTTCTTTAGTACAAGGAGAATTTAAAATATTTTCTAAAAGTGAAAGTCTTACTAATTAAATTTCGGAAATAGTAATACTAATATTTTGATTAGATTTTATAATTAAAGTCCAATTTTATACCATGTGTCTTTAATTATTTATTTTTAGAAAAAAATTTATTTCTTAATTTTTGAGTTAAATGTGAGAGTCCAAATCTTCTATACCACTCTTCCTGCTCCACTCTATGCTCCACAAATAAAAATTTTACACATGTCCACCTTTTTAATTAAATGCTAATTTTTTGCCTTTTTATATTCCAAATTTTCAGTTTCCTAAAAAAATTAAAACAAAAAACCAACACATGCTCACCAGCCACCATCATCGATCCATCACCACCAACTTCACCGACTCCAATAGAAAGAGATCACCAATGTTGTCATCGACCATCCACTGCTACCACCAGGTCCACACCTTAGCCGGTAAGCCAGTTACCAAAAATAAATAAATAAATAAATAAAAATCCTAACATGATGCAAACCTTAATCGACACACATTAAAAGCCAACAAATAATATTGGAATACTTGCCCAAGAAAACTAAAATTTAGATTTTGATAGGAAACCCAACCCAACGTTTATAAATGAAATGTGAACCAAAGGTATAAGTAACAAGCCTCAACCTAATGATTATAACTGAATCACAAACTGAAGATATAAAATTTGAACGCCACAAGGAAGAATCCTTGATAAGTTCATAGTTCTTGAAGAACCAAAAGAAGAAGCAAAACCTCACTTTTTCTGATTTTTATTCAATAATATCTCCCTTATAATAAGTGCATGTTATTTATAAGACATGACTAAAAATAGGAAAATATAAAAAACATACTAAATAATAGAAGCCTAAATTAAAGTTAATTTGGTCTGAAATTAGTAGCTCCAAAATAGGAAAATAGCTAAAAAACGTATTAAATAATAGAAGTCTAAAATTAAGGTAGATTTGGTCTGAAATTAGCAGTTCTAGAATAGGAAAAATAGCTTTTAATTGGTATGGAGCTAGAAAGTCATTCAGCCGTTAATCCACACCATAAATCACGCCCAATTAAGCCAGATCATCCCTATCAATAGTTTGGATTAAATTTATTACTCCTTCATCTTCTTGTAGACACTCGATTTTGCACCCATAATTTAATCAAGGAAGATGGCTAGAATGACTATTCATATACCTAAAATTTGGAGTTGTATTACATGCATTAATTCATTCATGTCACATCATAAAAATGATCTTGAGATTCTAATAGTCATGACGGTATGTCCGATTTCCAAATCGGACCTTTGGATTGATGGATATCACATGATCAAGTTTGCACAATCTGCATGCATTTTGTTTGAATGGAATCAACCATGAATGATTAATTTAAATTAATTATGATTGGGTGAATAGTTAAAATTAATTAAATAATTTTGTGATTCGTTGTTATTTAGTGTCAAAAATAGACTTGCTTGCATGGAAACGAAGTGGATAATCAAATAACAAAGAAATTGTGGATAATCAAGACTTTTTTGGAGTGTTTATCTACAAGATAATTACCACCTTAAAGACTTGAATATCCATAAAAGGGGATTAATTTTTAGAATACGGATTAAAAATGCATCTAAGTGCAATTCCTAGCTAAAAAACCCTAAAAGAAGGAGTCCAAATTGGACCAAAATTCAAACGCAAGTCTGGCACCTAAGAGGGCCATTCGGCACTCCAAGAGTGCCGATCGGCACAAACTCGAGGCCCGGCCCGAGGACTCCTGGATTGAGAAAAGCCCTACCTTTTTCGATTTTTTTAGAGATGAGGATGCATCCCAATTTGTATCTGATCATTCAGCTAATTTTTCGAAGCAGTCTGACTTCTATAAATAGAGGATGTCTCTCAAAATTCAGCACACTTTTTTACACTTTCTAACCCCTCCCCCCTCTTTCTGGCTCTCTTCTGACTTTTCAATTTCCTTATGTTAAAGAAGTTCTGGAGGCTTTTGCTTTAGGAACCTTTTTTTTTGTAAGTAAAGTATTTTAGGCTTCAAAGAGGTGAAGAAACTTATTTGAATTCTAAAATATTCTTTTATTAGAAGAGCACACTCATGCAAGAGGTATTTTGTTTTTCTTCTTTCATTAATTTTTTGTTATTGTTTGATGCATGAATATGTTTAGCATGTTCTATTATGTTTTGTTCTTGATAGATAATTACCATGCTTGGATATGTTGTTATAATTTTCTTTAACATGTGCTTAGGTGATTGTCTATTGTAATTCTTTTTCTTAAGTTTCAAAATCTGCAATGACTAACAAAATTCTTTTATGAAAACTAAAAACTGATTTGTATTTTTCAGATTTGATTTTCTCTAAACTAAAAATTGATTTGTATTTTCATTAAATACAGATCTGATTTTCTCTAAATACAAAAACTGATCTGTATTTTTCAAATCTGATTTTTTCTAAACATAAAAACTTATCTGTATTTTTCAAATATGATTTTTTTAGTTCAAAACTGATATGTATTTTCATTAAATACAGATCTGATTTTTTTTAGAAAAAGATTTCTTTGTTACAAAATGACAAATTTTGAAATAAAAAAAAAGAAAAAGAAAAAAGAAGAGGATTGAAAGTTAGGTTGAAGTTTTTTTTATGTGATGCATGCATAATAAATTTATCTCATGAATGTGGATCCTCTTTCAAAAAGCCTTTTTTTTTTCCTAAAAACAGATTTAATTTTTCTTTTACAAACCTAAAATTAGTTTTTACTTTTCAAAACAGATCTGATTCTTTTTAACAAAATCTCATTATTTCTTTGACATAAAAACAGATCTGATTTTTCTTGATAAAATCACTTTTTTAAACTTTATACACAAAAACAGATCTGATTCTTTTTAACAAAATCTCATTATTTCTTTTACATAAAAACAAATTTGATTTTTTACAAACCAAGTCTTGTTTTTTAATTTACAAAAACAGATCTAAATTTTTTTCAAGAAAAGGACATCATTTATAAGGCAAATTTACTTAAACTAATTTTTGTCAAGTTTCTATCATGTGTGTTCAACATATTTTTCAACATCATTCAAAAAGGGTATATGGGTCATTAGAGTCTAGAAGACCAGACTCTGTCTAGGCGGAATGGGTACCTAACACCTTCTCATTCTGTAACCTAGCCCTTAAGCTTAGGGTTTTTGGATAGGTAGATTAATGTTTTGTCTATTTAATATTGGTAGATTGTAACTAGGACCAAAGCTTTGTATTCTTTTGCATAGATTGTAACTAGGACCCAAAGTCTTGTAAGGTTTAATTTACCAAAATTGTACTTGTCTTTATTATCAATGACATTCGAAATATTTTGATCATGTAATTTGTATTTATATTTTTTCTTATTTTTTTGTATAAAAAATAAGTGGCGACTCCACACCACTTATCGAAAAAGGGAGGTACCCTTAAAAGCACCAAAATCTCTTTTTTGAGGGCACCTAATTTTCACGGTCTCTCACACTTCCTTTGAGCCAAGCTTGGAATGTTTTGTGTTAGAATCAGCTCAAATCTCTTGAATCAGCCTATTAAGTGCTTCTTTGATCTTCTTGGATCTTGCTCTAGTAATAGGCACAACTAGAACATGCAATGGATCCGTTAATACTTGTTGATTCTCATGACAACACATCTTCACTGGTCACAATCACCAAACAATCCATAAAAAATTTACCAGATACTTATCCCTAAATTGGTTCAAGTCAGTACATAACCTTTTGTCCATAATTTGATTACCACAATTAATCAATCAACATCACAGAAACTGAAAATTTTCAAGAATAGAAAGCCACGAAGCACCGTGCCACATAGTAGAATAAACACAACAAAACCATGTGTTGGAGTGGACCTGGCAGCTAAGGTGTGGACCTAACGGCAGTAGTGGATGGCTGATGATAACATTGGTGATCTCTTTCTAGTGGAGCCAGCGAAGTTGGTGGTGGTGGACCGATGATGGTGGCTAGTGAACATGTGTTTTTTTTTTTTTTTTTTTTTAGGAAATTGAAAGTTTGGAATATAAAAAGGCAATAAAATAGCATCTAATTAAATAGGTGGACATGTGTCAAATTTTTATTTTTGGAGCATAGAGTAGAGTAGAGCAAGGAGAGTGGTACAGCAGATTTGGACTCCCACATTTAACTCCAAAATTAAGAAATAAAACTCTCTCTAAAAATAAATAATTTAAGACACATGTTGTAAAATTAGACTTAAATTGTAGAATCTAATGGGATTTTCTCTAAATTTTTCCTATTAATTAATTTATATATATATATATATATATATTGATGATGCCAAAAATCGTTAGTAAGCCGCACAATGCTCACATGCTCGAAACAAGACTTACGAAACAAAGACAAAGAAAACCCTAGGAGAGTACTGATGTGGTACTGGCCAAAGATCCTCCGAAAGTTAAGTTATAAAACTTTTCACAACTCTAGAGTGTCAGAGCTGAGGAAATTATGTGTACCTTGGTTCGTGAGGGTCTTGGAGTTTTTATAGTAGTGTAGGGTTGACATCCGTGCCTTAGTTAAGAAGACCTTTCCTTGTAGGAGAGATTTTCTTTAATTTACATATCTTACGAGATCCTTTCCTTATGGGACTCTCCAAATTGGAGGAAAACGTGTGGCGCAAGATATTTCCTTTTTAAGTTTCTTGAGGATTACTGAAACTGTGTGGGGCTTACGTAACCTTATCACCATCCACGTTTCATTCGTCACTATGAGGACTGTCCATCGTGCAGATGTCACGTGACCCCGTCACCGTTTGGATTGCACCCGTTCGTCTTTTATTTGTCCTCCAGAAAGAATTCGTCCACCTCCGCGCGCTCCTCGTAACATTCCATCCTGATGTAGAAGGAGGTATTGTCACTTATGTTTGATCCAGTAGAATGAGACCGTCCATCTTTATTTTATCCTCTTCATATATATATAGACTAGTTCGTGTGTGTAGAGTTTGTGGTGACCTTTGATGTTAGAAGTTAGAACTACATTTCTTTTCTCTTGTATGTGTGTGTTCATTTCAAAAATAAAAATAAAAATAAGCATAAATAAATAAATAAAGCAAAACGGAACAAACATTTAGTTAAACTATTCTACTCCTTAATCCTTACCTATAAGATACCTTAAAAACTCCATAAATCAATAGTGCGGTAGATTGAATCTAAGACCCTTGGGTTAGTGGCGGCTCTAAAATAATTTTCTAGGGTTATAATTAAGAAACTTAAATTACGCAAAATATAATAAAAAGAAAACTTGTTGTCACGACCCAAATCCATGGAACATGAATTTAGATGCATGACTAACTTGTTGATCTTACATAACTCAATAAAGATAATTAATTCCCAAAATTCAATAAACTCCAAATAAATAAATAAAATGCTCTTAATAAATCTATTACAATAACTAAAATCCACAATTTAGAGTTAATCTCCAAATACTGTAAAATTTTAAGTGAAATAAAAATTAATAAAAATCCTTTAAGGCTTTCAACATTATTGATGTCGCCTAGAAACTCCCACTCTCTACCTTGCACCTTACGAAGTGATTCAAAGGTTCTGTTTCCTAACTAAACTTTAATCTAAAAATTGTAATTGATGGGGTAAGCCACACATCTAGTAAGAAATTATACACAATACACAACAGAATTGTTTGGGGGGCCTTTTTTCGTTGCTTGGCCATGTGTTGTCCTTTGGAAGGGTGACTTTGCTATCCCTAGGTTGGTATGGGAGTTGTGTTCGAACTCAACATTGGGCCACGTGGTCCAATAGCTACCGGTGTACTTTTAAGCCTATAAAATGGTAAAGCTCAAAGTCTAAGAATCATGATAATGGTTGAATAAATATGTAATATATGTTTGATATAATAGTTTTGATTAATAGTTATTATAGTAGTTGAAATAAAGTAATATGTATTTAAAAGTGAAGTAATCATGTACTCAAGATGTAAATTTAAAGATATGGAAACAGAGTCACTTATCTTTGTATGGTTTGTAACTCCAGTTGTGTAGCATCAATGAGTTGATAAGATTCCAGCAGAATGACTCCAGCGATGAAGAGGCAGTTTGCCATAATAACTTCAAGATTGAAGGGCAAAAATAGGTGCAACTGGAGGGAGAGAGGGTATGTCTAGCTGTGTGTAGAGGTTGGTTAAGTTTGTCCCTTTTATCATGCACTTAAATGAGTTTCCCCTTGACATTAGTTGTTGTGAAGTTATGAATAATATTGTCTTCCATGAGAAGGGCTTTTTTAAGAAGTATTTGTGCCTTCTAATAGAAGGGCTTTATGTAAGATAGATTTGTACTTTCCATAAGAAGGGCTTTGATATGAGATCTTGGTGCCTTCTAGTATTGGAGGTTTATGCCTTCCATGAGAAGGGTTTTTATAAGAGAGGTGGAAAAGAGTATTGAGATGTGTTTATGGGCAGCAAAACAGTAGAATTTTAGAGTGAAGGAGTGTAAGAGAGGAGTTTAGAAGAGTTATGGTGTGTTATATATGTAATGGTGTAGTAAGTGTGTATGAGATTGTGTAAGAGAACTGGAGAAAGAGATGTTTAGAGATATGAACAGCAAGATAGATGTATTTTCTGAATATGGAGAGTGAGAGAATGAGTATAAGGGTGGTAATATATTGTTGTAATGTGTTTAGTAATGTTGTTGGGATTTATTGCTGGAGGATTGATAAGGGCTTATGAAGGGCAGTTATGAGCTAAGGGCTGAAGAGTTTAGTTCCTAATTTGGAAACTAAAAACTCAGAAGTTCAGAACTTTATTAAGAGCTTAAGAAGATAATTAGAGGGAGAGAGAATATAGAAGTTTATGAGAGAGTTGTTTTTCTCTATGGGTGTGTCTTAGGGTGTTGATGAATGACTCTATTTATAACTGAGTTTAAGGGGGGGGGTTTAGCAAATAATCTCAGCCAAAATATGTCCCAATCAGCAATAAATTTTCAAAAAATCATTCCTAGAATTTGGCCAAAAATGGTATATTTAGCTTTAAGGTGTTCTTGCTGTTTTAGGTAATAGCTGCTAGGGAAAAAACAGCAAAAAAGGAAAGGATTTTAGCAAGAAAAATATAATTTCTTTAGTTGGTTTTGGTTTTTAGCCTAATAAGGAAATTTAGTAATGTTAAGTTTGCTGGGTTAGCTGTCACAACTGTTCTGAAAAAATTGTCCCAACAATTAGAAAAAGCTATCACAGCTGTCATAAGACAACTGTTGCTTAGGGCAGAAGTAGATGAGGTCAGCTAGATGATGTTAGGCTGTTGGAGATAATATTCAGCATTTATTTCATAGGTTTGGCTGAAAATGGTAAGATCTCTTTTAAGGGTATCTTGCTATTTTGGGTATAGTAGCTAGCTGCTGGGATTTGAGCATTAAATGGCTCATGATGTCACTTTTAGCCAGGTGTCAAGTGTTAAACACACTGCTGGTGTTCTGCACATATTTATAACAGAGTAGTGTGTCCCTAACTCTATCGCTTCTTCGCTGTAAAGAAAATCCATACTATCCTCTAATGAGCAAATATTCCGATTGATTTCATTGCTGATAGCGGTCAAGAGTGTCGCTGTTGATGGAGCACTTGAAATGGGTATTGATGAATCCAGGCTTTGATTAGTTTGGCCCATGGCTTTGAAACGCAGAAATATCTAAGGCCGTCCATTGTGCGGGGAAAGAGAGCAGATTTCGTCGGAACCATACACCGAACAGCAAAAACAATCCCCTTCACTCCATATTTGGAAGGTACACATTGAATTTTTTTGGAACTTCTTACTGACGAAGAGAGAAATATCTAAGGCTGGCCATCACCATCAATTTCCCCACCACTTTCCAGATTCAAACCATCAGATCGCCGAAACCGACATCGACAACGGTACATTTTTTTCTCAATTTTGTAGGTTTGGGTATAAAACGTTACTTTTAATTGATTTTTTTTTGTTTGGTAGGTTTAGATTTGATTTGTTTTTGTTATGGGTTTTTGGATTCTCTATCAAAATGTTTGTTTTCTCAATTTTTGATATTTGCTTTTGTTTTTTTGTTTTTTTTTTTAGATTATAGAAATCACTAAAAATATTTATTTTAGTTTGGGTACTTCTATTTCTAATCTTAACGAAATCTTTGGGATTAAATAAGTACATAATTAAATGTTGCATTGATACTTATTTTAGGTTTGTCTGCCAAAATACAGTTGAGAGAGAGATATGTTGCAGAAATACAAAGAGAATCGAGAAAGAGAACAATAGAGAGAGAGAGATTCGGTCTGTCTCAATTTCTCTCAAGATTAGAATTCACATAAAGGCCTACTTTCTCCCAATGTCTGCTGTCCTTCCGAAACTACTACCGGTTAGTTTTTCTCTTTGCTTTTCAGTTTATACTTTAAATTAGATCAGGTTTTTATAATTTTGCTGGATTGTTTTTTATTTGACTTTTTGGGTTATATTTCTGATTAAGGTGTCTGAGTTATTATTTTTATTTTTATTTTGTTTTGTTTTGTTTTGGGTATTTGGTTAAATTGATGTGTGGGTATCTATTTATGGTGTCCGGTTAAAACTTAGATGAATGGAATGAAAGTCCTTAAGTGAGTTCCAGCCTCTTTTGGATGCTTTAAAGATCAAAACAGAGCAATAGATTATTGGGTTTTTTCCTTTTCTAGGTCTTTTAGAAGAAGTAACATGGATCTCTTTGGGGTATGCTTTTCAATTTGTTCAATCTATCATTCTTTTGAAGAATCAGGTATTAACTTCAAACAATGTATGACCTTTTTAATAGTTTGTTGAATTCATTTTTTTCCCAATTTATTACACATGGTACAATCTTAGGTATCATACAAAAATGAAAAAAAAAAAAATGCCTCTTCAAATGTGGCATCATGATTATGTGAGCAGGATGTGTATTCTATTCATGATATGTTGCGATCAAATTGTATTCTAATCATGCACCACAACTGTGTATTATCCATACTCTTAAGAGGATTGACTCTATATACCTTATGTGCCTACTTTGCTATAATGGATGTGGTTTAGTATGGTGTGACTAGGCGCCATGCATTTTGAGTCTCATTTAAGACTAACTGTGAGAGTTAACAAAACTATTTTTTGAGAAATGAATTCAAGAAATGCACTTACCAAATAGGAGTACATTAATAGAAAAGACATTCCCAAAGCCTCAAAAAATATTTGCAAAAAAATTGTAAAACCCAGGTAGAATCAAATGCAATCCAAATAGTGGTAATGTTTATTTGCAATGGTAAATATACGCATCGCTTTATCATGCATAGCAGTAATGTTTATTTTTCATGACTTCTATTTGTTCAGAGTTTAGGAAAAAAAATTTTGTTTTGGCCAGAAAGAGATGATTGTTGAGAGATAGAATACATACTGGATTGCTTTCAGATATGCTTTGTTAGTTTTATGTGTTTTTCTGTTAAAATAAAAATATATGGGAAAAGTTGTATGCTTCATATCTGCTTTAGTTGGTAGAAGTCTTGATAGTGATAAATGTTTGTTTATCAATGTTCAGCAAAGGTGAGTGTGTGGTGCGGAGTATGATACGGGTGCACACACTTTCTAATTCAATCTATTTTGGTTCCTTTCTTTTTTATATACAACCCTGTATATACATCAAATCCCAAATTTCATCTTCCCACCCTGTTACGGTTTTTAGCAATTTAATTTTGATTTTGTTTGTTTTGTAATGAATATGTGTTTCATTCTGTTATGCGTATTTGTTACTAGTGTTCTTAAAAAGTTCTATTACATATAACTAATTGGCAATTTCAATTGTTAACAACATTCTATGTAATTTTTTTCTATTTAGATTAGTACATCAATCTTGGGCATCCACATCCAATTGAGGGCTTCTCTAGCAGGTGCGAAAGTGATTCTACAGATCACTGCTAAGTATATAAAATATCTTATATTCCACTTATAAGTACATTAAAGTTCGTTTAAGCTATCAGCTATGCTTTCTCTTATTAACTAGTAACTCTATTAGTGTCATTTACATTCCTTGAGACCATTTTAAACCTAGTAGATTTAATGTGTTTTTAGTTTCATTAAGGTTTGTAATATGACATTACTAAAATTTAATTGTATTGTATAAACTACATGCCTATAATTGTAATAATTCTACAACTAGAATTTTAATGTATTGCATAAACAACAAATATAACTGACATATTTCTTGCAAAAAAGAATATTTCATAGCTAGCTACTAAAAGCTCTCTCAATGTTCAATTGGATTGGATGTCCACATATTTCAATGGGATCTATCACAATGCTGATGATGAGCCTATCATTTGAATTAAGCTTTTAATACAAAGTTAAAATTATTATTTACATTTTTTCTTTTTTTCTTTATTGTTTCTTTTAATGTTTGATAGATTGTGCTGAGAAACTTTTTCTTTTTATAGTCCTGAGAAACTTAAAATAGCCATATTCATGGTTGGAGAAATTGGAGGGAATGAAATAGATGCTGTTACTATAAGTATTATTAGCAAAAAAAAAAAAAAAAAAAATCCTTTTTATTTTCCTTGCAAAATGAATTGTTATGATTATTGATTCCTAATTCTCTATTATTGTTCCATAGGGTCATTGGTTATGGTGATACCCAAGTAGTTGTCACAGAAATCTTCCTAATAGGCTATTTACCAATCTATCTTACAGCAGTATACACTAACAATTCTTCTGCTTATGACAAAATTTGGCGAGTCTCTCTCTACTTCTAATAGAAAGCATAAAAAATAGAACATGATATGAAGGAGATTTAGTAATGGATTTTGTAATTTTTCAAGGTACAAGATTTGATGATGCAACTGTGCAAAAACTTGCTATGTGTTGAAGGTGAATATTTCAGTGACTCCAATAGATTCCAATACACCAACCACATCTGGTAACACCATGATATTAAATAAATATTGTTAGAATCGAATTATCAATAATATTATTTTCTTTGCTTTTAAGGAGTTTTATGTTAAACTCATTGATTTAATTATGTTCAAGTTTTATTTCAAAAGTTTTGGTAGCCATAGCTGCCCCTTTTTCCATTCCTGAACTAAATTTTTTTTTACTCTTTTTATTGGTTAAACACATAATTTCTAAAGCTCTTAGTTGCTACTTGCTAGACTTTTTGGTTTTCAAATTATGTGGTGAATGTGAGAGCACGTTTGTTTCAGGTAGGGATTTCATTTGATGTAGCAGTAGCTACTGCAATAAAGATGGGAAATGGTTTTAGTGATAGAAAATTCATTGTTTTGCTCTAAGTATTATTGCCTTCTTCAAATTAATATAGAATCTCTATAGCGTATTATGATAATCAGTTTAGGATATTTTAATTCAAGTTTCACTTCAAAATCCCTTTCAATATGTTTAAGATAATTCCCTTTGTACTCCTACTGATGGTAACATAGATTTTCGGACAGTATATGGGGTTCCAGCAAGAAGGGGACTTTGCTTTAATTTTGCTGGATAGAAAAAGGGAAGGGGTAGCGATGGTTCATAGGGTTTTAGATGGTTCGATCTCTGTTTTTACTAAAAAGCATGTTGTATTGCCACTAAAGAGAATTTGAAGTTCGTAAACATTGTTAAACATTAATTTAAAAGTTGATGTGAAACTCTTACGTTTAGGAATTATTTAGGACTTTCAGGTTAAGGGTTTTGTTTAGGGTTTAGGTTTTTTTTTTTTTTTTTTTAATGGCTTGGTTTAGGGTTTAGGTTTCTGTGTAATGACATGGTTTAATGGAATGGTTAGATTTTGAAAACAATTTTTGTTTTTGGCTTAATAGGTAAATGGTAGGTTTGGGGAGGTTGTGACTGGACCAATGTATGGTTGCCTACATACCTCTTTGGCAGAAGGATCAGGTAATCACGTAATTCATTTTTTATTTGCCTTAACTTTTGCCTAGGTCGCCATTTCGAGTTTTCAACCTAGTAGGCTCTTTTACTCTCTTCTTCTTCTTTTCTCTCCTTTTGCGTAGATTGCCCTTTTGAGTTTTTAATCTACCTTCTTTTTTTTTGACGAACCTAAGAAGGGAAATAACATAATTTACAACCACTTCAGACGTGGTATTATTTCAATTGATCTATGTTGGTTGGCTCAGTAAAAGGATTTGCATCTAAGTCCAATAATCTTATTGCTACCTCAGAGTATATTTGCTTGATAATATATGGGCCTGCCCAATTTTGCTTAAACTTCTCATTTGTATCTTGAATCGAGGCTTGGATCTCTTTCAGCACTAAATCCCCCAACTCCAAATCTCTAGTTCTTACTTTCTTGTCAAAAGCTTTCCTAAGCCTCATTTGATAACCGTGAATGTGATCCAAGGCCTTGAGTCTCTTCTCATCCATCATGTATAATTGGTCATACTTGCTTTGCAACTAATCTACCTCGGGGATTTCACTCTCCAGTTCTATTCTCAATGAACGAAACACCAATGAATAAGGAATGGCTCCTGTGGAAGTTCGAATTAATGTCCTATACCCCCAAAGTGCATAGGGTAATTGTAGATTCGTGCTCTTCTTCAGAATTTGCCCTATGTTTTTGTTAGCAGCCTCAACTACCCCATTAGTCTGAGGACATTAGGGTGAAGATTTGTGGTGGTGAATATTGAACTGTCACAGTAGCTTCTCTGTTTCTCCCTTGAAATGCAGCCTATTGTCTGAGATAATTTCATGCGGTACCCTATATCTACAAATGATATTAATCTGAATAAACTGACCAACTTTCTTCAAGTTCAATACCTTGTATGAGGCAGCTTCCACCCATTTAGTGAAGTAATCAATAGCAACAAGTATAAATTCATGGCCATTGGATGTCGTTGGGTGAATCTTCCTAATAATATCTATTCCCTATGTAGAGAACGGCCAGGGTGAAGTCATGGTATGTAATCGCATAGGTGGTATGTGCTTTAGATCTCCATGGACTTGGCATTGATGGCATTTGCGAACATGAGCTACGCAGTCTGCTTCCATAGTGGTCTAGTAATATCCTTACCTCATTATCTTCCATGACAGCATGTGTGCATTCATGTGTTGCCCATAACTTGACTCATGAACCTCTTCAATTATTTTCTGTGCTTCTTTAGCTGTCACATAAAGGAGATGAATTCCGTCATATTGGTACTGGATCTTACTGAATTTCAAGGCCCATTTTTTAAGACATTCATGATAAGACATTAGCCTTTCTTCCTTAATCTTCCATTTATTCTAAATCTGAGAAATTATCAAGGTTGAATCACCATATACTTCCAACTCTTTTACTCCAAGACCTAGGGCCGCTTATAACCCCATAATGCAAGCCCCATATTATGTGTGTCCATTTTGGAGAAATTAAGAAAACTCCAATGCCACTTCCATTTTGATTAGTTGCTCCATCAAAATACATCTTCCAAGATTCTACCTCGATCCCCATGATATCCTCATCCGAAAAGTCTCCCTGAATTTCTTCAGCTTCTTCAAGTGAACAATGGGCTAAGTGATCAGCAATTGCTCTCCCCTTCACAGACTTCTGAGTCACATATTTAATATCAAATTCTGATAGAAGCAGAACCCATTTAGCCGTCTTCCCATCTTGTACTGGCTTCTCCATTAGATATTTCAAAGGATCCATTCTTGCAATCAATAAGACTTTGAAAGCAAGCATGTAATGTCTGAGTTTTCGTGTTGCCCATACAAGTGCTACACATGTCTTCTCAAGTGGTGAATACTTCTCTTCATAAGCCAACATTTTCTTGTTAATGTAGTAGATCACATTCTCCTTTCTAGACTCTTCTAGGTATTGAGCAAGCAAAAGACGCCATTGTTGTATCCGTAGTTATGAGATACAACAATAATGGCTTTTTAGGTACCAATGGAACCAGTATTGGTGGCTTCATTAGATAATTCTTAATCTTCTCAAAAGCTTCTTGGCACTGTTCATTCCATACTGTGAGCACTTCTTTCTTAAGTAGTTAGAAAAGTGGCTCACATGTCATGGTGAGCTGGGCTATGAATCTACTGACGTATTATATCCTCCCTAAAAACCCTCGGACCTCCTTCTTAGTCCTTGGAGGCTTCATCTCTACAATTGTCTTGATTTTGTCAGGATCTACTTCAATTCCCCTCCGACTTACCATAAACCCCAACAGCTTTCCGAATGTTACACCAAAAGTGCACTTCTTTGGATTCAACCGCAACTTATAGAATTGGATTCTTTCAAAGAACCTCCATAAAGCTAGTACGTGTTAGGATATGTGCTGTTAAATCCTATTGGGTGATGCTATGTATGACATTATATTGTGATTAATAAAGTTGTTTTATTATTATCGAAAATAATGGTAACATGAATATTTGGACATTATCATACAGTCCATGAGATGCATAGTATATGATTTATGTGATTTAAATCACAAGTTCTTTGTAAACTTAGAATTTTAGTTTATAGTCAGTGATGAAATTGGGTATTTCTTCTGCAAAGACTATAACATATCAACTAAGATGATTTGTCTTGATTATGGAAGTGGAGACTTCTAGTTGATATGTTGATATGGTTTAAGTGTTAAGATATATTGAACATGACTACTGTGAGACTTATTATTCTACTAATGACTGTCAAATGAATAATAAATCTCACGACTTATATTTACATCAACTCTTAATTCTGGGAGAATAATGAACATGATCATGAGGCGTAGGTTGTTTTGATATATCAGGAGTGAGATCTAAAGTCACGATCAAAACCTCAGTATGTTGGGCAGCCTAATTTAGTGTTAAAGGTATATAATTAAGATGGAATTCATAGTCTCTTAATAGAGATATAAAATATTTCCTTGAGATAAGTTTAATGGGTTTGGTTATTCAGAGTGTTAGGCCTAACCACTTTAGTAAGGAGTTACTAAAGTATATATTTATGAAATTGGATTTCATAAATATATGATGAATAACTTAAAGGATTAAACCGGGTACTCAAGGATTAAGATGTAATAATCTTCAGAGTGGCAGTCATTATTCATGATTTTGTATTACTATGAATATTTTAATGAAGGGGTTGTATGTTTAATAAAGTCTTGAGATATAATTTATTAATAAGACCTAGAATGCAATTATATTTATATAGTGGTATTAAATATAATTAATGGTAATTTTTGTCTTGTCTAGAGTTGACAAAGAAGCCCAAAACCCATTAGAGCTAGTGTCTTATTTGTTCCCTTTTGGTCTCACTCCAAGTCATATACTAAAGCCCAATTGGAATAGCTCAAAAGGCTAACCTAATTAGATAATCAGTTATATTTAAAAAGAGAAACATACAGAATTTTGTAAGAGAATGAAATGGTGTGTATGTGAGTGTATACCACTCTCTTATTCTCCCTTGAACACATACATATAAACTAATTGAGAGACCACACTTCTTGAGCACAAGTGGAATTGGAGTGAAGATTAAAAGTGTTCCTAAGTACTTCTAATCTTTTATTTTGAATTTCATTGTACCAAGGTACGCTCTCTTGTTCTTAAATTCTGAAATTTACATAGTACATGTTGTCAATTATGAATGAAGTAAATCCGTTAATTTTTCGCTACGTATGTTTTGTATACGATACAAACATGTGTTTTTCCAACAATCGTGCCCTTCACGGTCTTTAGACTTCACTATCATGTCATCAACATAAACTTCTACTTCTTTGTGGATCAAATCATGCAATAAAGTAGTGGCTACACGTTGGTAAGTAGCACCAACATTTTTAAGGCCAAATGGCATGACCTTGTAGCAATACGTCCCCCATAAAGTAATGAAGGAGGTCTTCTCCATATCTTCCAAAGCCATCTTTATTTGATTGTACCTTGAAAAACCATCCATAAATGATAGCAAGGCATGTCCTACTGTGTTATCAACTAGGTTGTCAATGTGAGGTTAAGGAAAATCATCTTTCGAGCTAGCCTTATTGAGGTCTCAGAAGTCTACACACATTCTCACTTTCCCATCCTTCTTTGGTACAAGAACCACATTAGCTAACCATTATGGGTAGTTGACCACCCTCAAAAATCGTGCATTGTACTATTTCTCAAACTCTTCTTTGATCTTGAGAGTCCATTTTGGCTTCATTCTTCTCAACTTCTACTTGACCGGGTTCATGATTAGATTTCTGGGAATGTAATGCTGCACTATATCTGTATCAATCCCAGGCATGTCTTCTTATGACCATGCAAATACCTCTTTGAATTTTATCAATAGGGCAACTAATGCATCTTTCTCAGAGGAGATTAGGGTATCATTTTAGGTTCATCATCAGTTCCTAGGTTGATAGGTTGGGTTTCTTCTTCTATAGGTTCTACATGCTGTTATTTTAATTCCTTATTATTAAGAGTTTCTTTACCAATTTTTGAAATAAAAACATTCAAAGCCAACAAATAAGCAGAATCAAAAATCATATTATAAGGAAAAGAGTTCTTAACAAACTCAACAAACTCAATAGAAATAGACTCTATAGGACTACAATCACAAATATACTTAACAGGAACAATAATACTAGCAGAAACAGACTTACTAGGAATAAAAACAATATGTTTGGTAGAAGTGACTGGCTCGATGGTCTTGATCTTCTTCAGAAAGTCTTCCATGGGGTGGGTGATTCCTTCCCATGCCCAATTCTTCAGCATGGTTGTGGCTTCAACGATGGCGGGTGGCTCCCAACGAGTTCCTTCTTTCCTCAACATTAGTACCAGGGGGTCTTCATCCATATAATCCATGCCTTCATCATTAATCTCCATATCTATGGGCTTGTCAATCACATAAGCATCCGAGTGCTCTATACTGTCCATCCATTCACCAAACAAATCTTGCTTTCCTTTGTTGCTCGGGTGGATGTATTGGGGGAGGTATTCTGACTCATTCCCTTCCATCTTCTTGTCTTCACCTTCAAGACTCTCTAGTGTTAAGTTTCTGAAACTGTGGATCATCAACTTTCTGTCTAGAATGGCTAACCTAGCATCTATGTCGTCTTCTTCTTTAATGTATAAGGTCAGTGAGCTAAGTTCTGAATTGTGGAATGACCCTAACTAAGGAATTTCTCTACTATGCTTGTCATAACAAGGACCTAACCTTGAGCTACCATCAGTAATGTAGCTCCAATCTAAAGGCCGCCTATAGGGGTAATTATCATAGTCTATATTATTGGCTTCTTCAACCTCCTCATCTATAGCTTCTAGCATATTCTCTAGCCCATACTCTTCACTCTCATTGTCGCTCTCCATGTCTATAGGTTCAGTTTCAACATTATCCTCTATATCTCCATCATAGTAGTCTACGTTGTCATCAAAGTCGTCTTCATAAAAAGACCCTTCATCTTCATCATCTCTATCACCAAGGGGTTCACCCCAATCACTGCCACTATATTGGCTATCATAGTCTTCATTATTGTTGCTTTCACTATCACTGCTGCTATCATCCTTGCTATCTCTACTGTCACTGCTGTTGCTATCACTACTACTATCACTCTTGCTATTGTTACCTTCATTATCATCACTAGGGGCTTTACCCCGTTCTTCATCTTCATCACTTGTTCTTACTTCATATGAGTTATTTAATGTTTGTTGACAAGCCTTCCAGTACTCTTCTTCCTCTATATTGCAGATGGCATCTCCCAGAAGCATAGTCATTGCATTAGGGTCCATGTAATTAGCCCAATCTGTCGGGACCCAATTTGTGTCTTCCTTCTTCAACTCTGGAAGCTTGTTGTTGCAATCAAATAATAGCTCAAACCCAGGCACCATTGTTCTTGTCTTAGGATCAAATCTCAGTTTCGAGAATCCCCAATAGTGTTGACTATCTCTAACTTTGAAAAACTTTTTGTTCAATGTGGGAGTATAGGGCTTTAGGGGTTCCGGAGGACATGGAAGTCCCTTGGCTTTAGCCATGGCACGGGCCGGTCTTCTCACTTCCATCTCTAACAAGTCATCATCAGTAGGCTTGTAGCCTAGCCCGAAAGGTAGTGTGGCAATGGGAATTATTGGGACTTGAGTAGTTGCCTTCTTCACAGTCTTCCTTAAGTTCACCCCGGAAGGTAATTCTTCTCCTCATCATTGCCACCACATTGTTGTTGTTGTATGGAGCAAAGTTCATGGGGATCTTCTCTACTTCTTCTTCTTTTCTTTCAAAACCAGGGTTCTCAATTTCAAAGCCATCCAAGGTCAATGGCTCCTTCTCATAATCAATACCAAAAATGGGCTTCGGTATGGTCAAAGTATCACCATATATGGTAACTATGGCTCCTTCATGAGGAAACTGAACCTTTTGGTATAAGGACGAAGGTATGGCCTTTATGTCATGGATCCACGGTCACCCAAGGAGCATATTGAAGCATGATGCTATGTTCAGGACTAGAAATTCCACCTTCTTGATCATTGGCCCTATAGTGAGCTCCAGTGTCATGGTTCCCAAGACCTCCCTTCTACTATTGTCATATGCCCTCACATGTTGATCAGTTGACACAAAATCTTCAATACTTAGGCCTAAGCAACTTGCAGTCTTTAAAGGACACACATTTAAGGCACTTCTATCATCAATTAGAACCATTGGAATCCTCTTGCCTTTAGCATCTACTGTAATGTGCAATGGGCCATTGTGGTGCTTTCCCTTCTTTGTCTAATCTTTGTCAGAGTAAGAAATTGTGAGTTCCTTACTTATAGCTCATAGCATTTAGATCTTGAGAAGTAGTGGTTGTAGGGACTTGGATTTGATTAAGAAGGTCAACTAGATTCTGACAGTGCTTGTATGAGGCCATGAGTAAACCCCATAAAGATATATTGGCTTGTGTCTTTTGTAGTTGCTTAAGGACCTCATCCTCTTCAGTGAGTGTTTGTTGAGTGGCTTTGTTCAAGGCTTTTATTGGGTTGTCTGTCTCCAAATGTGGGGGTTTGAAATGTCTCCCCCCTTGTGATGTGGGCAATTTTTGTTAAGTCATTTAGATCAGTGTCTTGGGGTTTGAAGTGTCTCCCCCCATATGTGGATGCTAGGTCATTTGATTGGGGTTCGAAATGTCTCCCCCCATATGTAGGCGTTTGGTTACTTGCTTGGGGTTTGAAGTGTCTCCCCCCATTTGTGGTTGTTGGGTAATTTGTGGTTTCTGTTACATCAACTCTTCCCATGTCATCATAAAGCACTTGGGTAAGTCATAAATCAACTCAAACAGGTCCTCTTCACCTTCCTCTTTAGTCATCGAGCAATTAATCCTCGGTCCTTTCACAAAATTGTGGTTGGGCAAGGGATTATTTATGATGCTAGGCTTGGTAAGTGGTGTAATCACCTTAATGTCTATTAGATCTTGAATTGCATGACGAAGGCCAAAACACTTGTCAGTATCATGGCCAAGGCTTTGGTGGTAGGCACATCTCTTAGTCACATCAAATATTGTAGGTAATTGGTTTGGAATTGGTCTTGGGTCTAAAGGTTTTAGCAACCCCTTTGCTTTTAGTTTTTCAAACACTTGACTCATAGGCATATATAACTTAGGAAATTCCCTCCTAGGCCTTAGAGATGGCCCTTGTGACATTGGCACAGGGGTAATAGGAGCAATAAGTTGATAAGGATCATTTTTGTATATATTAGAAACTTCTGCAGTTTTAGAACTAGATCCTAAATTCTTTTTGAACCTTGGTGGGTCCTCATTCTCTATAGTGCCGTTATTTACTATATCCTTAATTTGGGTTCCAACAACAATCAAAGCTTTAAAATTAGGAAAATATTGGGCAAACAAATATTTATGGTATAGAAGCAATAAGTTTTTTACAACCATGGTTAATTGCTCTTCTTCACTTGGCTTATTCATCATCTATGCCGCTTTAGACCTCCACTTGGCAATGAAGGTAGAGAAAGATTCTTTCAGCTCTTACTCCGTGGTCTCCAAACCTCTCCTTGTCACATCCTCCTCTACGTTGTACTTGTATTGATTGTGAAACTCACGGCAGATGTCCTCCCAACTCCTTGCTCTAGCATCATCTAGGTTGAGGAACAACCTAAGAACGATACCAGTTAGGGTGTTTTGGAACATTTGAGCAAGTAGTTCTTTAGTTGCTCCTAGGGGTTGCATGACCCTCATATACATCTTCAAATGGGACTTTGGACAGCCAACCTCGTTGAACTTATCCAAGGTCGACATCTTGAACTTGGGAGGCAGTCTCACATCAGGGAAAAGTGAGAGTGATTGGTAGTCCATGAGGTCTTTCATCTTGTGAGCCCTATTTATCATCTCTTCCATCTTGTTTATCCTTTCGTTGATCTTCTTCTTGCTCTCCATGGTTAGAGGATTATGGTCAGTCTTGTTCTCCTCTTGGCCACTCTTTAGGTTTTGAAACTATTGTACCATAAGGTTCATGTCCTTTTTCAGCTAGATTTGACTAGCTACCATGCTGTTCAGTAGCTCTTTAGTGTTCATGGATTCTTCAGTGTTCGAATGGTCTTCCCCTTCTACCATAGTGTTGGGATCTTCAGACTTCTTATGGCTTGGACTGTCTTATAGGTGGAATACGGGATTGTGATGTTGCAGCAATGGAGTGTCTTCTATGCTCATGAGCATCAGTACCATGATGGGAGTAATGAGCTTGGAACTGGAACTACTCCCTTGAGTGTCGGTCTTGGGTTCTTTTTAGAGTCTTCCCCCTAATCTTGGCCAAATTCTCCCCTAAGAAAAGGCTTGGTTGGGTCAATTAAAGCTAGGTCCCTATCTACATCAATTAATCAACAAAACAAACACACACAACATGCAATAAAATTCTAACATGGACTAGCCTAAGGGTAGGTTCTAAGTCATTACATTGTAAGGTGGGATTGTTGTTTCATTGTTTCCAATAGCTAGGACGTTGCACCTCCCAATTTGTAATGTAATGAACATTATATTGGTCTATCCTTTATAGTCAACAAGAAGTGATCCATTAACTTTGGGCAATGAGTTGGTGAGTTCACCACTGGGTACCTGAATCTAATGAAGACCAATGATCCATAGTTACTACCACCATATATTTGAGATGCGTGCATACATATTTGTTGTTTTGATGGCACGCATTATGACAATTAGGGAAAACTCTTAACAATCAACATGGCAACACAAACAACAACATAAATATCATACAGACATCTCAAGACATAAATAAACAAACAATCAACAATATCATGCAAAAGACAAGGGTATATAATTGGTCACTTAGAGTCTAACACGAAACTTAACCCTCAACATCCCCAGTGGAGTCGCCACTGTGAGAGATTGAAAAATTGGGTGCTCTCAAGAAAGAGATTTGGGTGCTTTTAAAGGCACCTCTCTTTTTGGGTAAGTGGTGTGGAGTCGCCACTTATTTTTTTATACAAAAAGTAAGAAAAAATAAATACATATTACATGATCAAAACATTTCAAATGTCATTGATTGAAAGACAAGTACAATTTTGGTAAATTAAACCTTACAAGGCTTTAGGTCCTAGTTACAATCTATGCAAAAGAATACAAAGTTTTGGTCATAGTTACAATCTAACAAAATTAAATAGACAAAACACTAATCTACTTATCCAAAAACCCTAAGCTTGGTTGCTAGGTTATGGAATGGGAAAGTGTTAAGCACCCATTCCGCCCAGACAAAGTTAGGTCTTCTGGACTCTAACGACCAATATACCCTTTTTTGCACGATATTGAATGATATGTTGAACATACATGATAGCCAATTGCCCAAAATTAATTCAAATAAATTTGCCTTATGGATGTGTCATTTTTTCAAGAAAATTCAAATCTATTTTGTGAATAAAAAAATTGGATTTGTAAAGAGAATCAAATCTGTTTTTATGTAAAAGAAAGAATGAGATTTTTGTTAAAAAGTATTAGATCTGTTTTTGTGTAAAGTTAAAAAATGTGATTTTATGAAGAAAATCATATTTGTTTTTTTATGAATAAAAAATAAAATAAAAAAGACTTTTTGAAAAAGGATCCACATTCATGTGATGAATTTATTATACATGCATCACATATTAAAAAAAACAAGACAAGACTTCAACCTAACTTTCAATTTCTTTTTTTAAATTTCAAAACTTGCAATTTTGTAACCAAGAAAACTTTTTTTGAAAAAAATCAGATCTATATTTAATGAAAATACAGATCAGTTTTGTGTTTAAAAAAAGATCAAATCTATATTTAATGAAAATACAGATCTGTTTTGTGTTTAAAAAATCAAATCTAAAAAATACAAATTCGTTTTGTGCTTAGAGAAATCAAATCTGAAAAATACAGATTCGTTTTGTGTTTGGAAAAATTAGATCTGGAAAATACAAATCTGTTTGTGTTAAAAAAACATCAGATCTAAAAAATACATATCAGTTTTTAGATTTAGAGAAAATTAGATTTGAAAAATACATATCAATTTTTAGTTTTCATAAAAGAATTTTTATTAGCCATTGCAGATTTTGAAACTTAAACTTAAGAAAAAGAATTATAATACACAATTACCTAAGCACATGTTAAAGAAAATTCTAGTAATGTATTCAAGCATGGCAATTATATATCAAGAACAGAACACAATAAAAACATGCTAAACATATTCATGCAACAAACAATAAAAAAAATTAATGAAGGAAGAAAAGAAAGAACAAAAACAAGATACCTCTTGCGTGAGTGTACTCTTCTAATGAAAGAATATTTTAGGATTCAAAGATATTTGTTCAACTCTTTGAAGCCTAAAATACTTTACTTACAAAAAAGAAGTTCCTAAAGCAAAAGCCTCCAGAACGTCTTTAACGTAAGGGGAATTGAAAAGTCAGAAGAGAAGAGCCTTTAATTCTGATTTGTTTCCTCTATTTATAGAGGTTGGGATGCTTCGAAAAAGTAGCTAAATGATTAGATACGAATTGGAACGCGTCCTTATCTCTAAAAAATTGAAAAAATGTAAGGTTTATCTCAATCCAGGAGTCCTTGAGATGAGCCACGAATTTGTGCCGATCGGCACTCCAAGAGGCCCATTCGCCCTCTTAGGTGCCAAGCCCGTGTTTGAGTTTTGGTCCAATTTGGACTCATTTTTTAAGGAATTTTTAGCCTGGAATTGTACTTAGATGCATTTTTAATCCGTATTCAAAAAATTAATCCCTTTTTCCGGATATTCAAGCCTTTAAAGTGATAATTATATTGTAGATAAATATTCCAAAAAATTATTGATTATCCACAACCTCTTTGTTATATGATTATCCACTTTATTCCCATGAAAGCAAGTCTATTTTTGACACTAACCAACAACTAGTCACAAAATTATTTAATTAATTTTAATTGTTTAGCCAATCAGAATTAATTTAAATTAATCATGTGTGGTCAGTTCCACCCAAACAAAATGAATGCAGATCGTGCAAACTTGATCATGTGATATCTTTCAATCCAATGATCCGATTTGGAAATCGGACACACCATCGCGACCGTTAGAACCTCAAGATCATTTTCATGATATGCAATGAATGAATTAATGCATTTAACGCAACTCTAAAGGTCAGGTATATGAATGGTCACTCTAGCCATCTTCCTTGATTAAATTTTGGGTGCAAAATCGAGTGTCTACACCCATATCTTGCAAATTGTCACCCTACCATATATATTTTGTGAACTGTACCATAACCTCTTGCAAATTGTCATCTTGCAAACTTTCATTTTAGAATCTTGTAAATTGTCATCTTGCAAACTTTCATTTCAGAATCTTGTAAATTATCATCTTGCAAACTATCATTTCTGAATCTTGCACACTATCATCTTGTAAACTACTCTTTTCTGAATCTTATACACTACCATTTTAGCATTGGGGCGTGGAGTACAGTCACAATGCTAGAGGGGCTAAGGTGAATTTGAAGAGGATCACCTTGCTTCGAGCTCACTGGATAGGATCTCTCCCAACAATGTAAGTTAGAAACATATTGCTTTCATTATTTGCATGCTTCTTGAGGTTCTCTTTCTAACCCCATGTATTGTCATAGATCATGTGGAGTCCTTAGGCCAGCATTGCCCTTGTAGCAGACCCAGGCTCGAAGGCAACTGCTATTATTACTTATAGTCTCTCTCAACCCCTTGAGGGAGGTGGATTAAGGGTGATCTACTTGGCAGAGAGGGAGTGCTACCAACTAGCAGGGGAGGAGACGCCTTAGTTTCCCATGGACCCTCAAATGTTCATGCTTGTTCCTCTTTCCATGACAGATGCGAAGTACGACCTGTGGAGGCCAGGCATCCCCTTCACCAATTGGGTCACAAATGAGCTAAATTATGACGAGTTCAGTGGGACTCGCCTCATGCCTTCTCTCATTGCTCTGGTATTTGTTCTTGCTCTCTTACTTCCTTTAATTAGTCATCATTTGCATTCTTGTACATTAGTAACACACAAATGAAACACTTGTGTTAAGAGGGCCCTACTGCCAGTGCTATTATTGATCCTCCCTATTTTCCCTGGTGGGTCTATGCTTATGGCCTTGAGAGCTTTGCTCGGGAGCGCCTTATTGGGCTCAATACAAATGTCACAGGCTACCCCTTCCCTAAAGGCACACGGGCGGTGAGTTCCCTTTCATTCTTGTTCCTTTTCCTTTATGTTCTTGCATCTGAATACTTGTTTTAACAACCTCTTTCCTTCAAAATTCAAACTACAATTCAGGAGCATAAGGAGCTCATTTTGCTTGCGAGAAACCTCAAGCTGGAGTTAATTAATTACTCTTGGCAGCTGTATGGAGGCGAGGATGATGAGGATGATGATGATGATGGCAGTGATGGTGCGGGAGGTTTAGAGTCAACTCCGAGCCATCAGCTGAGGAAGAGGCGCTTTCGGTGATCCTGCAGACAGACAGACACATGCTTGCACTTTTAGATTTTGTTTGAGACATTGGGTTGTATTTTAAGAACATCCTTTACATTTATGCTTTTATTTGGGATGCACTTAAATTACAAACTTGTGGGAACTTTTATGCCATTTTGTTGTTCTTGGAAACTTTGTACTTGAATTGTGCCTTAAGTATTCTCTTTATTCTCTTCCCTGTACCTTCCCATGTCATCAAGTTAAAATGAATGAAGAATTTTTCTTCAATCCCTATTTTTTACTTAGGTCCGCGACCTAGCAAGATTCTTCTAACTTTTGCATGGATTGTCTTTCGGTTTTCAACCCTTTGAGGCTTCTTATATCGTCTTTGAACTCATTTTCATTTTTTTTTCTCTCTCTTTTTCTTTCCTTCTCTCTTTCTCCTTTTCCAAACATGGCCATATAAGAGGCCCCAATCGCTTCATCCAACTTTAGGATATAAGAAATGACTTAGGGTTGTCATGAAGTGGGTTCACCTAACCCATAAAGCTTATAAAAAGTCCAATCAAAAGAAAGAAAGGCTAACCAACCACCTTGATATGGCACATATTGTGAGTTGGTGGGATGAACTTCGAAAGACTTGGGCCTAAGTGAAGTGTGTGCAAACAAATATTGAATAAGCCTTTATTAAGATTAAGACATAGGACACATAGGAATTAAACTCACAATCCCCAATGGAGTCGTCACTATGGCGCAAGGGGGAGTTGTAACCTAGTTTTTGCAATGGCCTAGGAACCATATATATAGTGTCCTCTTGAGGAATGGCCTTTTGATCTTATTACCAGAGATATGGGTTCAGAGTTAAGGTACGAGCTTAGGAAGGTGTTAGGCACCCAAAATTGCCCAACCCTAAGGTTAGCTTCATATCATTGTATCTTATGTCTTAACCCTATTAAAGGCACACTCAATACTTGTATCTAACTCACACACCCACTAGCATACATCTATCAAATCAACATGGCATCAAACATCTCTAACCATCTATCTATCATGTTCACAAACAAAGCCTACCATACATCTAACATACATGTCACTAACTCCATGTTATTTATCCAATGCAGCAAGTAAATCACATTAGAAACACAAGCATAGAAAGATCTAAGCAACATGTTCATACTCATTATCAAAGCAAGATCATATCACAAATGCATGAACATTACAAATGCATGACTTACCTTTACCTACCTTGTAGCAACTCAGCACCTATGGCATTATGCATGAGCATATGAATGCATGTTCGTGGCATTCAAGTAATAAAACACATGATGAACCCTAATTCTAACATGTGATAGCAAAGAAGTAAACAAACATGTGAAATAGAGACTTTGAAAGCATAAAAACATAGAAAAACAAAACAGATAAATAAAAATTAGAGTTTTTGGGCAAATTCATGAGCACATACAAACTCCCCTGCGTGCACATAATCAAGCCTACGTGCGCAGGCAAGATTATGCGTATGAAGTTTTCAACCCAAAAACCCTAAAAACAAAACAAATAGGGCAAAACTCTTAAACACAAATTCTAGCAACTTAACATGCTTTTAAAACATACAACTATCTAAACCTAAACTAGATAAACATATTAAAGCATGCTACAACAAGAAAATAAAGCAAACAGAAAGATTAAAGAGCAGAAAAGAAAAGAAAGGAAAAAGAAAAGTTTAAAACCAATACCTCAAAGAAAAGTTCTTCAAGCTTGATTTTTGACCATTCCTCTCAGTTAAATCTATTCATAATTCAATAAAATAGTGATTAGTAATCTTAAACTCAAAGATCAAGGCCAGAAATGCCCTAATCAAAAGAAAATTGACTTGAGAATTTTTTGTGAAAAACTCCCTCTTTGATTCATTATTTCTAGTGAATCTTAGTGTTTTACTGTGGTATTTCTGTGTGTTTTGAAAATATACCATGTAAGGCTACTTATAGTGTGAAAATAGGGGTTTGGAATGATTCTCAGACGATGTGGGATTCGTTCCAAATCTCAACATTAATGCAGAAAACTTGTCTTATATAGTTTTTGGAATTCGCTATGCGTGCGCAAGATCGGGCCTACGCGTGCAAGCTGATTCTTACGTGCGCATAGTAAGGGTTTCCTAGGCCTTATCTTTCCAAAAATAGATTTATTTGCTCATTGAAAGTTATATTTTTCATTTTAACATTTCTTAAGTCAATTTAACATCTGATTGGGCCTTAAACCAACTTTGGGTCTTAAAATTCAACATCATTAGGGAACGAGGGCCTAAGTCATAAAGGGTATAAATGTGGTGACTACAAGCGTTGGGCCATGGAGTAGAGTCTCATTGCTAGGGGGCTACTGTGGACTTGAGGAGGATCACCTCACTTTGGGCTCACCTTGACAGGCTCTGTCCCGATGATGTAAGTTAAGCACATATTGCTTTCACTATTTGCATGCTTCTTAAGGTTCTCTTTCTAACCCCATGTGTTGTTATAGATCATGTGGAGTCCTTGGGCCGGAGCTACCCGTATAGCGGACTTGGGCTTGGAGGCTACTGCCATACTTGCTTCTAGTCTCTCTCAACCTCTTAAGGTCTATGGATTGAGGGTGATCTACTTGGTAGAGAGGGTGTGCTACCAGCTAGCGAGAGAGGACGTGCTTCGGGTCCTCATGGACCCTTTCTTGTTCATGCTTGCTCCTCATTCCATGACAGATGTGGAGTACGATCTATGGAGGTCGAGCATCCCCTTCACGAATTAGGTCACGAATCAGCTAGATTATGACGAGTTCAGTGGGACTCACCTCATGCCTTCCCTCATCGTTTCTGTATGTGTCTGTGGTCTCTTATTTCCTTTAATCAGTCATCATTAGCTTTCTTGTACATTAGTAACACTCAAATGGAACACTTGTGTCAGGAAGGCCCTGCTGCTGGTGCTCTTATTGATCCTCCCCATTTGCCATGATCGGTTTATGCCTATGGCCCTAACGGCTTTACTCGAAGTGTCCTATTAGGTGCAATACAAATGTCACGGGCTACCCTTTCCTTGAAGGCACAAGGGTGATGAGTTCTCTTTCATTCTCGTTCCTTTTCCTTTCTATTCTTACATTCGAACACTTGTTTAAACAACCTTTCCTTCAAACTCATCCTATTGTTTAGGATCATGGAAAGCTTGTTTGGCTTGCGGGAAACGTCAAGCTGGAGCTGACTGAGTACTCCTGACAGTTGTATGGTGGTGGGGATGGTGAGGATGATGATGATGATGATGATGCGCGAGGTTCAAAGTCGACTCTGAGCCATCAACAGAGGAAGAGGCGCTTCCAAAGATCCTGCAGAAAGACAGACACAAACACAGACAGAGCATAGCATAGTGGTTTTTTTTTTCTTTTCTTTGTTGTTTTCATTATTTTTCTCTTTTTAGCATACATGCTTGCACTTTAGATTCGATTTGAGACATTGGGTTGTATTTTAAGAACACCTTTTACATTTATGCTTTTATTTGGGATATGTACTTAAATACAAACTTGTGGGAACTTTATGCCATTATGTTGTTCTTGGAAACTCTGTGCTTGAATTGTGCCTTGAGTAGTTCCTTTAGTCTCTCCCTTGCACCTTCCCATACCATCAAGTTAAAATGGATGAATCTTTTCTCTCAATCCTAATTTTTGCCTAGGTCTTCGACCTAGTAGGATTTCTCTAACTTTTGCCTAGATCACCTTTCAGTTTTCAACCCATCGAGGCTCCTTATATCATCTTTGACTTTTTTTTTCTCTCTTTATCTTTTCCTTTCTCTCACCTCTTCTCTCCCTCTCTCCCCTCTTCCAAACATGGCCATATGAGAGGCTCCAATTGTTTCATCCAACTTTTAGGATATAAGCAATGACTTAGGGTTGTCATGAAATGAGTTCACATAACTGAGAAAGCTAATAAAAAGTCCAATCAAAAGAAAGAAAGATTGATCGGCCATCTTGATATGCCCCAAAATTTACTTTTCTGCACTTTATGGTTCTCGTGTCTTTTCTTATGAATTTAATAAAATATTGGAAAGTTCCACATCTCCTATAGAAACAATTTATCATCTTTTAATTTGAGCAATGAGACAACCACCCATTTATTATCTTTGCTTATTGTCATTATTTTTTTCTTCTCTTTTTTCTTTTCCTTTTCTTTTTGCCATGCCATGTAATTTTTGCCCATGACGTCCTTTGAGAAATTTTGGCCATGCCCATGGTCTTTGCCCCTATCTTTTGCCTAGATCGTCCTTTCAAGTTTTCAACCTAGCGGGGTTCTTTTGCCTCAAGTTTTACCTAGATTGCCCTTTTAGGTTTTCAACCTAGCAGGCTTTTTTCTCTTTTCTTTTCTTATCAAATGTGGTATCTTTGAAGTTTATCCATGTTGATTGGGCTAAGCATCTCTTCCCCATCCAAATATGTAATTTTAATAACACCTTTTGACATGATCTTCTTGATAATAAAAGGACCAGACCATCTTGGTGTTGAAAAAATACATGTTTGTATCGTATACAAAACATACGCAGCGGAAAATTAACTGATTTACTTCATTCACAATTGATAACATGTACTATGTAAATTTCAGAATATAAGAACAAGAGAGTGTACCTTGATACGGTAAAATTCATAACCAAAGATTAATCTTCACTCCAATTCCACTAGTTCCCAAGAAGTGTGGTTTCTCAATCAGTTTATATGTATGTGTTCAAGGGAGAATAAGAGAGTGTCCTACACTCATATACAAACCATTTCATTTTCTTTCAAAATTCTGTATGTTTCTCTCCTTATAATTGATTATCTAATTGGGTTAGCCTTTTGGGGCATTCCAATTGAGCTTTAGTATGTGGGTTGGAGTGGGACCAAAAGAGAACAAATAAGACTCTAGCTCCAATGGGCCTTGGGCTTTTCTGTCAACTCTTGACAAGTCCAAAGTTACCATTAATTATATTTAATACCACTATATAAATATAATTGCACTCTAGGCCTTATTAATAAATTATATCCCAAGACTTTATTATACATTCAACCCCTTCATAAAATATTCATAGTAATACAAAGTCATGAATGTAGACTGTCACTTTGAAGATTACTACATCTTAATCTTTGAGTACCCGGTTTAATCCTTTAAGTTAGTCATCATATATTTATGAAATCCAATTTCGTAAATATATACTTTAGTAACTCCTTTCTAAAGTGGTTAGGCCTAACACTCTGAATAACCAAACCCATTAAACTTATCTCAAGGGAATATTTTATATCTCCGTTAAGAGATTATGAATTTTATCTTGAGAATATATGTTTCATCAACACTAAATGTGGCTGCCTAACATACTGAGATTTTGATCATAATTTTAGATCTCACTCCTGATATATCAAAGCAACTTACACTTCATGATCAGGTCCATTATTCTCTCAGGATTAAGAGTTCATGTAAATAAAAGTTGTGAGATTTATTATTCATTTAACAGTCGTTAGGAGAATAATAAATCTCACAGCGGTCCAGTTCAATATGTCTTAACTCTTAAAACATATCAACTAAAAGTCTCCACTTCCATGATTAAGACAAATCATCTTAGTTGATATGTTATAGTCTTCATAGATAAAATGCCCAATTTCATCACCGACTACGAACTAAAATTCTGAGTTTACAAAGAACTTGTGATTTATATCTTCTGTGACTAAATCACATAAATCACATACTATGCATCTCATGGACTATATGATAATGTCCAAATATTCATGTTACCATTATTTTAGATAATAATAAAACAACTTTATTAATCACAACATTAAAACCATACATAATATCATACATAGCATCATACAATAGGATTTAAGGGCACTAGCCTAACACTTGGCTTCTTTTTTTCCTCTCAAATCAAAAGTTTCATCTCTAAGAACTTTTAGAACCAAGTTCCCTTTTTTAAAGTTTCTAGGTCTCACCTTTTTGTTGAATGCTCTGGCAATCCTCTTTTGGTACCCTTGTGCATGGTATAGTGTCCTAACTCTCTTCTCATCTATCAAAGCAAATTGCTCATATCTTTGTTTCACCCAATCTTCCTCTAGGATTTTGGTTTCTGCTAAGACCCTCAAAGATTGTATCTCCACCTCAATGGGAAGTACCGCTTCACTACCGTAGATTAAAGAGTAGGGGGTTACCCCAGTTGATGCACGGATAGAAGTTTTGTAACCCCATAAGGCAAATAGGAGCTTCTCGACCCAATCTTTGTATGTTACTACCATCTTGACAAGGATGTTCCTGATGTTCTTATCGGCTGCTTTTATGGCCCCATTGGTTTGTGGTCGAAATGGTAAAGACTTGTGATGCTCAATGTTATACAATTCCATGATTGTTCTAACCTTTCTCTCGAAGTGGGAACCATTGTCAAAGATAATCTCTTGGGGTACCCCATACTGACAAATGATATTATTATCTATGAATCAAGCCACATGCTTGGCTTTTAATATAGAGTAAGAGGCCGCTTCCACCCACTTGATGAAGTAGTCAATTGCCACTAGGATGTATTTGTGTCTATTCAAGGCCTGAAGGGTATCCTTCCAATCACATCGATGCCCCGGACTGAGAAAGGCCATGGAGAGGTCATGCTATATAGCTCACTAGATGGCACATGATTCAAATTTGTGAATGTTTAGCAATCGTTGCAACTTTTCACAAAGTCTACACAATTGGTCTCCATCGTATTCTAGTAGTACCCCATCCTTAAGATCTTTTTGGATAACATTCTCCCACTCATATGAGGACCACAAATCCCTTGATGACCATAACTTTCTCAGCTTCTTCTTTCTTTAGAAAATGAAGATGTATACCATTGTAGGATCTCCTATAGAGCTGTCCTCTGCATAAGATGTATGGCATTGCCATTATCCTAAGCGAACGATGCTTTCTCTTGTCGGCACCATTCGGATATACCCCCAACTCCAAGAATTTCATAATGTCATTTTCGACACTCGGCCTCGAAAACGGAGCAAAAAACCACCATGGTCGTGGGCCTTCGTTCGACCACACACCGTGGCAACGCTCCTGCCACGCGTTGGGCCCGTTGGAGGCCCCTTTCTCAGATGATTGGATGTGCGCGTCTGTAGTGTGTGTGGTGTGATTCATGCGGGCCTTGGGTACTCTTTCTCTCGATGGAGGAAGGTAGGTCTACCTTTGGCGTTAATGGTAGGAAACTGGGCCAAATTTTAAGGGATTACCAAAGGTAAGTGGAGCCGCCACCAGTCATTGGGTTTTTATAAGGTGTGATTGGTCAGCTATTTCTAGTTAATTTTATTACCAATCCTAGGCTAAGAAAAATGGCATTTTTCCTAATCAAATGTGGAGAAAAAAAAATCTTGATTCTTAGGTCCGGAAGTTTGGTTACATGTTGGGAATGTGTTAGGCACCCCATAATGCCTGTCCAAGGACAGTCCTTTGTTTTGATAGAACCTTAATTTTTGGAAATTGGCAGTAAAAAACATGGTTTTGGCACTGGCTTTTAGGGCTTTACATGCATAGGGGCTTTGAGGTTTGGCTTTTGAATGGGTATGGACCTAATCTATGCTTTCCTAAGGCATTCGGGCAAAGTACCAGATTTCCACAGCGAAAATCCGGAGACATGTCACCTTACTTTCACGGCGGAAATTAGGTATCGCTTCGCCTTAGGTAACATGGACTGAGACAATCACATCAGAAGGGGCGAACAAATATATATACATGCATCATGCACAATGCAAGCACACAGAGCAGGAAAGTTAATGCCTATATCCCTAGAGCATGGCCTAAAATATAGGTGTAGGAAAGTAAATAGGAGTCGTCATACTCTAGAGATGAGGACGAATGGTACATGGCTTGATATACCTAATACAACCCATCTAAGAGAGAAATGGGGGAAGAAGGAAAGGGGTTTAAAAGAGTACACAACCAAATGGGAGAAGCTAGACCCCTAAACCTATTGAACACAGCCGCTTGGCTTATATCCACATGCTCACATCCTCGCCCCTTTTTGCTTGGGCTTGGGAGACCGTGCCCTAGCTCCATGCGTCCTCGCTCCATGTGTGTATAAGTAAAGGCAAAGACAAGAAACCAGTAGACAAGTAATGGAAGGAAAAGATGCAAAGAGCATATGAAAGAGGTATAGAACAAATAAGCACAATAGACATGGCAAGCAAATAACAAGAAAGCAAGCAAACAAGCAAGAAGGCAAACAAGCAAGAAAGTAAACAAAAGGTGATGTCCGTGAGGGACAAATGTAAGTTTGGATCGAATGCCCATAACTTCATTGTGTTGAAGTATGGACGACACACTAGCAAGCAAGACTCATGCATGGACATGTAAGCAAGCATGTAAAGATGCATAGAAAGCCAACGTGTGGCACAAACAAGCATGGCAAGCATATCATCGCACGGAGCGGAAAGGGGGAAAGGTATGTACGAAGCAACCAGCATCATGGTGATGCATCCCAAATGGTTACATCCAAACAAGGCCTCATAGGCATCAAGTGTAACCATACTGCCATAAACTCGCTAAGGGCGTCAAGCGTGGTAAAGCCTATAACTAGAAAGGTTAACATAAGCATAAAGCATAGAAGCAAACAAGCGTAGACATGTAAATAAGGGTCATCCAAACCCTTTTATGGGGCCAAGGTGTATGGACGATGACAAAGACTATAGGATTTAGATTAGGTTCGAACCAATAGGCCAAAACACAAGAAAATGCAATAAAAGGAACAAAAGGGCTACAATAGCACATGGCATGATAAACATAGCCTAGGTCAAGGCACACAAACATAGCATGGAAAGCACATGCACGGATATAGATCTAAGCATGAAACATGGCATAAAGCATAAAGCGTGTAGATCTAAACATATAAGCATGTACGGATATAGATCTAAGCATGAAACATGGCATAAGGCATAAAAAGCAAGGAGATTTAGGCTAGAAACACAAATAAAGTAAGAAACGTGCTAAGAAAGCAATAAATCATGTTATTCAAGCAAAAAGAGCAAGATAAATGCTACAAAAAGATTTAGAAGGTTAGGGGTGTGGATAGTAGCTAGAAAGCTACATCCACACCCCTAAACCCCAAATCCAAGATGTAGAACCAAGGAGAAGAAGTTGGGTATAAGAACAATACCTTGTATTTTTTGGTGAAGAGAGAAGAATCAAGAGGTTTTAATGTGTTTTTAATGTTTGGAAGAGAGGAAAAACGTGTAGAAGATGAAGGTAGAACATAGGAACTATGGAGACCTCTATTTTTTTTTTTTTTTTTTTTCTGAAGGGTGCCTAGGGCCTTTTATAGCCCCGACATGATTTTCAAGGCGACAACCCTTCAAGGGCCGCCACCTTCAAAAGGCCATGGATTGGGTTAATCTTGACATCCTTGGAAAGATTTTGACTTCCTGTTCTTGAAAAGGTATGGATCTTGAAAATCCAACGGTCATATCAAAAGTTATGGCTCTCGGAAGTTAGAAGTGCATCAATCGATGTGTTATCTTGGTTTTTGTGATATCTCGACCATTCTAACTTCGATTTTAACCCATGAATAGTCGTTGGAATGAGAATTTGATAATCTTCGCAATGAAATTGGTTTCAACTCATTCTGATGGCTAGATCAAAATTAGGGTTTTTGGCCCCACCCAAAGTCAAATTAAGGTCAAACTTAATCCCAAAAATCTCCGAGAAGCTCGGGTTTGATAAAAAAACCATGAAAAGTGTTGTTTTGTGAGGATTTTGACCTCGTTTGACCTTTGGTCAACCCAGGATTGACTACGGGCATTTTGGTCATTTTAGCTAAAAAAGGCACTTTGGGTACTCCGATGTCTGTACGGGTTGCGCCATGTTATTCTGGATGTTCTCGCGGCCCTATGGAGAGAAAATACTTTTTTTGAATTTTTCAAGGTCTGGCACGCAAATCGAGGGCGGACAAAATACGATATCAATAGTTGCCCCTTCTTTATCTGATATCTCGAGTGCAATGAGAGGTGTCAGATAAAGGACGTGATTTTGAATTTTGTTGCCCCCCAAATTTGCGTGCAGAAACTATTCACGGATCGAGACCAGACTTTACCTAACTAGACCGATCGCTACAGCTGCTTCTGAAATATTTTCTAAACACGTCTTTGAACTCTGGGGGAGGAAATGGTTTTTTTTTAGGGTTTGATCGGGTCAACGTTGACTTGGTCAATGCTACACGGCGGCCCATCAAGGTGCACAGGGTTGACCCGGCAGCCCAACAAGGTTATGCTAGGCAGCTAGGCCACCCCAAAGGCCTATAAAAGCCCCCTCTTGCTCATTTTTTACCTCATTTCTCACTTTCCTTTGACTTCCCACTTCTAAAGAATTCTCTGGAGTGATTTTGAGCTTAGAGGGTCTGTCTTTTCAGCTTTAGTCTGTTGTTCAGTCTTTTCAGCACTTGAGGTCAATGTCTATTTTTCTTCTTCTCTCCTTTTTTCTACAAGATGTTAGTAGCAATACTACTAGGGATACATGCTAGTGCTTATTTTATTTTTGGAATTTTCATAAGCGTATATTTTTTTGCCATGATTTATGCCATGTTATCTTAGGAAAATGCACATATTTATATATATATATATATATATATATATATATATATATTTTGATTGTTATTTGAGTGCGTAAATATGTGGGAATTTAAATGCTGAAAATAAAATGCATGATACGGGTAAAGGGACTTACTGGGTAGTTGAGAATAGTGGAAATGTGAGCCTAGGGTGCGGCCGCTAGTTTACTCACTATAGATCAGGAACTTGACTTTTAAGTGAATGTGAGCTTGGGGCGCGGATGCCAGTTTACCCACTGTAGAATGTAAGCCTAGGACGTGGTCGCCAGTTTACCCACTATAGATTAGGAACTTGGAAACTTCTGAGTGACTTGGTAGCTGTGTGATGGCGAGGCATATGGCATGGCCGCTTTCTTAACCTCAAGATGGAATGTTAGCTTAAGGCGTGGCCTCTAGTTTACCCACCATAGATCAGGAACTTGAAAACTTTTGAGTGCATGTGAGCCTAGGGCGCGACCATTAGTTTACCCTCTGTAGATCAAGAACTTGACTTTTGAGTGAATGTAAGCCTGGGGCGTGGCTGCTAGTTTACCCACTGTAGAATGTGAGCCCAGGATGTAGTCGCTAGCTTACCCATTGCAGAATGTGAGCCTAAGTTGTAGTTGCTAGCTTACCCACTATAGAATGTGAACCCAAGGCGTGGTCGCCAGTTTACCCACTGTAGAATGTAAGCCCAGGACATACTCGCAGGCTTACCCACTGTAGAATGTGAGCCCGAGGTGCAGCCGCCGGTTTACCCACTGTAGAATGTGAGTCCAGGACACGGTCGCTGGCTTACCCATTATAGAATGTGAGCCTAGAACACGGCCGCTAGCTTACCCACTGTAGAATGTGAGCCCAAGGTGCGGCTGCCGGTTTACCCATTATAGAATGTGAGCCCATGACGTGGTCGCTGGCTTACCCACTGTAGAATGTGAGCCCAAGGCGCGGCCACCGGTTTACCTACTATAGAATGTGAGTCCAGAACGCAGCCGTTAGCTTACCCACTATAGAATGCTTGTAAGAATTTTCTTTCTTTTGAGATCATATGCTTGATATAGACCTGCATAACATGTTTAGTTTAAAGTGTTAGTTCATCTGTATTGCCCTTTAACCTATGGGCTTACCACTTGTATCTAAATTTCTTATTGTTTTGTAGATCATGTCACAGAGGGCTAGTTCTGTGGGAGACTGGGGGAAGGCTCCCGTTTATGCTACGTCCCATGGGGACTCTTTATCTGATGATGAGACCACTTCGGCTGGCAAGAGGGTGGCTCGAGTTATGCAAAGCCATTTCGACCGTGGGGTTTATGACACCAAGCCCGTCGGCGGTATCCCTATAGAGACCCGATCTAGGAGGAGACATTCAATCGAGATGGCCAGTGTCTCCTCTGAGTCCCACACCATTTCCAATGGGGTTTCCTCACAGCGCGGGCTAGCTACAAGGAGAGGGGCCTCTGGAGGAGTGATGCAAGCCAAGGATCTCCTCATTGACATAAAGGCTGATTTTCTGGGGATGAGGTTTTGCCAGACTTGGGCACTCGAAGGCGCAGTTTGAGACCAAGGTTCCCACCATGTCAATCGAGGCCGAGGCTCATACTGGAGCTGTGGACGACGGCATTAGAGACACTTACCTTCAGCGCGGGCTAAAGGATCATCCTTCCACTCAGGCGTGGAAGGGAGAGCTATGCTGTATTTCTTCTCTTGTCATTTAGATTCCTGTTATATGCATGTGCTAACAAATAGCTTCTGATTCTAAATGCAGGAGCCCGACAAGATCCAGGGTTGGGGTGCTTGGTCCACTTTTCTTCGGCTGTTGTTTGCTTCTAGGACCCACCAGAGGTATTTAGATTTTCTAAAAGAGTAAGGATTCGAGGATTTCTTGTGGATCCCCCTGTGCACCATGAGGCATAGGATCGGGGAGGCTTTGATGCGGTAGTTTCATGCCAAGATAGGCACTTTTCACTTAAGTTGTAGGGAGTATGCAATCCTCCCTCTTGATTAGACGACCATCCTGGGCATCAGATTTGGCGGATACCCGATTCCGACTGATGACTTGAGCTTTGAGGTGGCCTACGAGCTCTTGGGTATCCCTCTCCCATTAACTACAGACACGAGAGGATATTTTGGGCCCATTGCGTCGCCACAGATCCACATTAAGTGGCTATAGGGTAGCATTCCCTGGGGTATGGCACCTACTGATATTCATCTTCGACGGTTCTTCTTGTGTTTTCTCAGTAGTTGCTTCTTTGGCAACAATCAGTCGGTATTTTCCTGCTAGCTGTTGTGGGCCATGAGAGCAGTCTCTAACATTGGGAGATATGACTGGGGGTCCGTCACTTACGGCTTTTTCATTGCTTTCCTGAGGCGAGCTTCCCAACGGGATTTTAAGAGTTTGGAGGGGTGTTGGCAAATTTTGACATGGTGGGCAAATGAGTACATCCCAGCCTTGTAACCACGATTCACGGGTTTGTCTGCGACAGTGTATCCTCAAGCATATGCTTGGGCTTTTTGTACGATCACCAGGGTTGTCCTAGTGTGGCCAGTTACTATCTCTACAGCCTTAAACTGCGTCACTTGGGGTGAGATGGTAGTTTGCCCTTATGATGGCTTGTTGTTGGGGAGACCAGAGCTTACTATTGCCATGGGCTAGTAGAGGATACAACGCTGGTTTTGGGCATTATTGAGTTAGGAGTTTTTTCTGGCAGAAAGGACCTTCCATCAGGTCATACTTGTCTTTAGAGTGTCTAGAGATCCACTTCCTCTTGGCTTGTCATTCGAGTTTGTTGTCTTGGATAACCCAGCTTACGCAACGGGTTCTTTTAATGTCTACATAGATAACAACAGGGATTATGCCACTTGGTTCACCGAGTCCTCCACGGGGCCGATCATTGGAGATGTTCCTGTAAGTGAAGGTAGAGTGTTGGGAGGCATTGTTCATGCTCAGGTGGCCTCCGGAGCAAAGTGGAGATTGCGTGCAGAGGCTCTGCAGGCCAAAGTGACAAAGCTCGAGGCTACTGTTGTTGCTAGGGAGGTACACATGTAGGAGGAGACTGCTCGGGCATTAGCTCGAGAGAAGGAGCTCTGGCAGAGAGATAGGGAGGCTCAAGCTACCATGGCAGAGAGAGAGCAAAGTGAGCTTCAAAGTGAGCTAGCCATGCTTCATGGCTATACCATGATTTTGATGGGAGAGTTACGAGAAGCTCGTATTCCTATTCCGCCTTCACCTCATATTCCAGGCTGGGGGCCTATTATTCCTCCATACGAGCCCGGGTATATGCCAGCTCCTCTAGGTCCACTAGGCGGTTGGACAAGCTCAGACTCAGGGGCTTTCTCAGGACCCAGGGTATACTTCAGGCACTTCAGGTGGTGCGGGTCCTTCCACCGGTCCTTTATCGGCGACGATGATGATGACGATATCGACCAGTATATTAGGGAAGATGATTCTTAGTAGGGTTAGCCTCTATTGTACCATGATGTACCCCCTGCGTGGGCCTGTATGTATTTTTCATGTATCTTGTAGACATTGCCCTATGATGGGCCAGTTATGTATGTATATTATTCATTACCTCTGGATAGGCCTGGACATGTGTGTATTATATTGCCCCACAGTGGGCCTTGATGTATGATATTATCTTTTTGCTTTATGGTGTATGTATGAAGCAATGCCTCTTGTTAGGACTTACATGTATGATTCTGGATAAATCGCCTTTGAGAGGGTTATAGACATATGTGAGAAGTAATGCCTTTTGGTAGGGCTTACATGCATGACTCTAGGGAATCACCTTTGAGAGGGCTGCTGTATCACCATAGAGAAATTTCCTTTGAAAGGGCTGTAAACATATGTGAGAAACAATGCCTTTTGGTAGGGCTTACATGCATGACTCTAGGAAATCGCCTTTGAAAGGGCTGTCGTATCACCATAGAGAAATCACCTTTGAGAGGGCTGTAGACATATGTGAGTAGCAATGCCTTTTGGTAGGGCTTACATGTATGATTCTGGAAATTTCCTTTAAGAGAGCTGCTAATGTGTGTAAGAAACAGAGCCTCTAGGTAGGACTTACATGTATAATTTTGGGTGTCGCCTTTCAAAGGGCAGCTAATGTATGCTTGCATTATCGCATTTTCATCGTGGATGGTGGTTTTGAACCAGCTTGTGTTACATTCATTTGTATTGAACCGCAGCTTCACGAGTTTATCAGTGGATTTTGACAATGATCGTCCCGCTAAAGGGAAGAGAGAATGGAGAGATTGTGGGAAATAAACTGCCCTAGTTTAGGGTTTCATGCGATTCTCGACATGAAAGACATATCCTTAATGGGATGGACCCATTCTTGTATATTGGATAAGAGGGAGGGAACCGCGCGAAGTAAATTGCCCCAGTTTAGGGTTTTGCAAGGTTCCAAGCCTGCAAATTGGATGAAAATAGCCTCGACTTCATAAACCATACCAAATGCTGGTAATGAATGTGTACATTCTGAACTAAATCTCGTTAAACACGCCAAGAGGCGATATGCACTGATTGCTCCTATTATTGCCTGGGCGGGCTTAATGATTCAAAGACAGGCTTCTTGGGGTGACCTTATGGGAAATGACTCCCTCCGTCCTCAAAATAAGTTGAAAAAGCTACCGCATGGCTGAGAACGGGCTCTAGCGTCTTTCTGTTGTGAACTCTGATTACCAGGGCTGAACCAACCCCTGAACCGAGTGAACCGGGCTTTAGAAAATGAGGTTCAAGATATTTTGAGATGCTGAACGAGACACATAAGGTGTTAAAATAGAGGAATCTTTGCTCCAAGGTAGTCAAAAACATGCCAAATAGGAGGATAGTGCTCAGAATACATGGGGTTTTGTTCCTGGGGGGATAAAATGCCCTGGCACGTGTCCCAAGGGTTGACAGCCTTTTAAAGACTGCCGCCTCGATTTGCATGCATAAAAGCTAGGTTCAGCCTAGCCCTAGCTTATTCTAGATCTGTGATTTTTTGAACTCTTCTCCTACCCTTTTCTTCACCCAAAACGTGTAGAAAACACTGTTTTTCATCATTTTTCGCGTAGATTCTCATCGGATCATCTGATTTAGTAGGATCTATTCATGGATGCTCTTGGTGCTCACTCCTACAACACTTTGGTCGAGCTTGAGAGGGAGTCTTACTATGAAAGGAAGCTTAAGAGGTGGTAAAGCTCTTTTTCTTATAGTGATCGAGTGTTCATCCAGCGACTTCTTGGAGATGCTACTGCTCTTCTTCACACCACATTAGATTGGCATTTGTTGGAGGTCATCACCTCTTGTTGGGACCCTGTTTTGAGATGTGTCACCATTAGAGATGTTAATTTGGTGCCTACCTTAGAGAAGTGTGATCGTTTTCTTTCTTTTCCTACCTTTGAGCACCATTTTTGTTCCACCAGTGCCGCCACGCTACCGCAAAAGGCTCACTGATCTGTTGGGCTTCAAGAGGCCCATTGTGGAGGTGCTAACTTGGTATGGTAGTGAATAGGAGGGAGCATGCCCTTTGATTTCCTATATGATCAATTCCACTCATTTGAGTGCCCTGTTGGCTACCGAGATGACTTTGTGGACTTAGAGGAGCAATGGACATCTTACCGGCGTCAGGCCTTCTTGGTGGCCTTTTTTGGTGCGGTGCTGTTTATTTCACCATTAGGAGCTGTTAGTTTTGCCGTTCTCCTTTCGTGAGTGCCCTTCCTCATGGTACCTCTTTCATTCCTGCTCTACTTTCTGAGACCATTAGATCCTTGTCTTTGTGTCGGGAGACTGGTAAGGGTAGGCTAGGTTGCTGTGTTCATATGTTACAACTGTGGTTCTGTAGCCACCTAAGTGTTATTGCTAGGGATCAGCCTGTGGGCTTTATGAATAGGAATAGAGTCTGAGCTACTGTCGTCCTTGATCTTCCTTTTTCTAGGGATATTGAGGGTTGGCTGAGATACTTGTGCAGCCTGAGTCCCACTGACTGGACTTAGAGAGTCAAGTGGGGGTATCACTAGATTTTGTCAATTTACTTGGTATTCCTTTGGTGGGTATCTAGGGGTGCACGGGGTACTTTCTAAGTATGGTCATGCGGCAGTTCAGTGGTATCCAGCATATCCCTCGACTTAGTGATCTCTTTGTTGTCACTTGCAGGTATGGGCTCGTGGATATTGATGTGGCAGTGACAAGGAATGCCTCTGATTTCTGGGAGGCGTGCAAGTCGAGCGCTGACTTCCCTTTTTGATCGGAAGGGACCAGACCCTCCTAGCAGCGAGGTGGAGTGTGTTTATCTAAGATCCTAGGTTGCAGGTTTGAAGGGTGAGGTTACGAATCTTACTCAGAGGTTTGCCGCTTTAGATCATACTTGGGATGAGGAGAGGGCCACATTGAAGGCTGGCAGGGCCAAGGCTAGCAGTAGGGCCAATGGCTTAACATTGGAGCAAGTACAGGCGAGGGCTTACATTCATTCCACTTTTAGCATGGAGTATGGGCGAGAGGGTGATGAGCCTAACGAGCCACAGTTAGCCTTCTGCCACCTTCAGACTGAGCTGGCTGAGAATGAGGAGGCTTTGAGAGTTGCTACTACAAAGGTGGGGCACCTTGTAGGCTTTGCTAGAGGCTAAAAGACAGGATTGTACTTCTGATTCCATGATGGAGAGGGAGCTGGTCCATCTTCGACATTCACATGATAGACTTAGAGAGATTGCCAAAGACCTGGGCTTTGATGCAGCCAGGTTACTTTGTACTTATGCTCATGATGACCCGATTCTTCGTACTGGTTTTAGGAGATTGTGCCAAGCCGTGTCTGATCGCTTGGGCCATGTTTGACTGTTCTTTTCTACTTATTTTGTTTCTACACATGAGCTATGTAGTTAGTATCCCACCATGTATGGAAAGGTCCTTCGTAAATTGCTAGGCAATTGCGTAAGACCTTCCTCTTTTTGTTTAAGTTCTTAAAGCATAGTCTAGTCTGTTAGGCATGCTTAGTAACTGAGAGATGCTTATGATGATATTCAGGATATATTTATGAGATGAGATTTCATGTTTTCGTATTAGAATGCATGAAAGAAACTGAATGGCACAATACAAGCATGTTAATGAATATGCAGGCAAATGCTTTGAAAATGCAAGATTATACAAATAAGTGATAAATGTAAAATCCATGCATATCAATATCTTATTTTTCCAAGGATACATCTTATTCTAGATAGATCTTTTCCTTTTCCCATTGGGGTAAATTTCCCATTGGTATAAGCCAAAACATCTTGAGCAGACCACCGGGTCATGGCAGTATTGTAGATAGAGAGCGATCTCGGAGGTGTCTTCACATCTTGTCGTGGATGTTGGATCCATCTAATTTTTTATCTTGGCTAGAAATTCAAGCAGGCATAACTGATTGATTTTTATTTTAAGACATGACCGAACCAAGATGGCTGCCTACGTACCTCCACTAGGAAGGATCAGGTTATCACATAGTTCAACTGACTTTTGATTGCCTTAATTTTTGCCTAGACCGCTTTTTTGGGTTTTCAATCTAGCAGGCTCTCTCATGCTCTTTCTTTTGCTCTCCTTTTGTGTAGACCGCCCTTTTTGGTTTTCAATCTACCTTTTATATATTCTCTCGCTCTCTTTCTTTTAGCTCTCCTTTTGCGTAGACCACCCCTTCGGGTTTTCGATCTACCTTCTTTTATATATATATATATATATATATATTTTTTTTTTGACATAGAAATATAGAACTGAGGTGCACTGAGAGGCTCCTTCATGCAAAGTACCATATGATGGCGTCAGAATTGGTGGGCATATTAAAGTCATGCCCGTCCATGTTGGCTAGAATCAAGGCTCCTCTGGAAAAGGCCTTCTTTACCACATATGGGCCCTCGTAAGTTAGGGCAAACTTTCCTCTATGATTAGGCATGGCCTGGTTGTGCTTCTTCAAGACTAAATCGCCTTCTTCAAAGAACCTGGGTCTAACTTTCTTGTTAAATGCTCGCTTAACACGGCGTTGGTACAACTGTCCATGGCACATTGCGGTCATGCACTTTTCATCTATCATGTTTAGTTGTTTATATTGGGAGTAGGCCCATTTAGCTTCTAACAACTCTGTCTAAGACAAAATCCTAAGAGACAGGATCTCTACCTCTGCGGGGAGGACGACCTCCATGCCATATACTAGTGAATACGGGGTCACACCCGTGGAAGTATGAAAAGAAGTGTGATATGCACACAAAGCAAATGGCAAGTACTTGTGCCAATCCTTGTATGTGTTTATCATCTTCACCAAGATTTTCTTTATGTTCTTGTTAGTGGCTTCCACTGCACCATTCATCTAAGGGCAATAGGGAACTGAATTTCTATGCTCAATCCTGAACTGTTGGCAGAGTTGTTGGATCATTTTCCTATTTAGGTTCACCCCATTATCTGTAATGAGTTCTCCCGACACGCCGTAGCGAAAAATAATATTATGCTTCAAGAACCAGGCTACCACTACTTGAGTGATGCTTTTGTATGAAGCGACTTTCACCCACTTTGTGAAATAATCAATGGCCACTAAGATGTACTCATGACCATTTGAAACTTTCGAAATCACGGGTCCAATGGCATCCATACCCCAAGCTGAGAAGGGTCATGGTGCTGCTAAAGAGTGCAAAGATTGAGGAGGAGCATTCTTCCTGTCTTGATAGGCTTGGCAACGGTGGCATTTCCTCACATGTTTAATGCAATCACTTTCCATGGTGAGCTAGTAGTAACCAGCTCTCATAATCTTGCGGGCCAACAGGGGTCCATTGGCATGAGTTTCGAGTGAGCCTTCGTGCATCTCCTCCATCAAATGATTAGCCTTGGGGGCATCTACACATCGAAGCAAGGTAGAATTATGGTTCCTTTTGTACAGGACTTCTCCACACAAGAAAAATTGAGAGGCCATGTGCCGGATAAACTTCTTTTCACTATCCATTGCACTGGGTGGGTATTCACTATTCTTGATATAAGCCTTGATATAATGGTACCATGGCTTTCTGTTGGCTTCGACTTCGACATTCATGCATTCTTTGATGTTCATGCCATAGGCTGGAACGCCACGGACTTCTATGTGCAATTGTCGCATATCATCTCCTTTTGATAACTTGACCATGCTAGCCAGAGTAGCCAAGGCGTCTGCCAACTGATTGTGTGCCCAGGGCAAATAGGCAAAGGTGATGTTTCAGAACTTTGAAATCAAGCGGTTAACGCATTTCTGATATGGAATCAACTTGGTGTCTTGGGCTTGCCATTTTTCTTTGATTTGGGAGATGATCAATAGGGAATCTCCAAAAACACTCCAATTATAAGCACCGAACTCCGGGCTACTTGCAGGCCGACTATGCATGCTTCGTATTCCGTGACGTTGTTAGTGTAATCAAAATTCAACTTGACTGAGACAGGGATTTGCTAGCCCTTGGGGGAAACTACGATTGCACCCACTCCATTTTTGGTAGAATTGGCGACTCCATCAAAATAAAGCTTCCAATGCCACGGGTCCATACTATCTAGTTCTAGCTCTAGTGGCATGACATCCTCATTAGGGAAGAGGGATTCTGAAAGCCCTGGATCATTCAACGGCTGGTCCACTAGGTAATCGGCTATGGCCTGGCCCTTGATGGCCTTTCTTGTCATAAACACGATGTCAAACTTAGAGAGCAACATTTGCCAACGGGAAATCTTCCCTGTAAGAGCTAGCTTTTCAAAGATGTACTTAATGGGGTCCATGCAGGAAATGAGCCTGTGGTGCAGTAGAGCATATACTGCCGCAACTTGCATGATGCCCATGCTAGGGCACAACACATCTTTTCAATGGCGATGTAGTTGATCTCACAATTGGTGAACTTCTTACTTAAGTAGTAAATCGCCCTTTTTCTTTCTGGTCGGGCTCAACCACTGGGCCTAACATGCAGCCTATGGAGGTTTCTTGTACTGCTAGGTAAAGGATCAACGGATATCCCAGCGTTGGGGGAACCAGAACAAGAGGGTTCAACAAATATTGCTTGATCTTGCCGAAGGCCGCTTGGCACTTATCTGTCCATTCTATCTTTGTGTCTTTCTTCAAGAGCTTGAACAGTGGATCACATGTGGTGGTTAACTGTGTTATGAAACGAGCTATGTAATTGACTTTGCCTAAGAAGCTGCGAATCTATTTCCCGCTTTGCGGTGTCAACATATCCCGGATAGCTTGGACTTTTGCTGGGTCCACTTCAATTCCTCTTTGGCTGACTATAAAGCCAAGCAATTTCCCTGAACTAGCTCCGAAGACGCACTTGTTAGGGTTTAGTCTCAATCTGTACTTGGTAAGGCGCTTGTACAACTTTCTCAAATCTACCAAATGATCCCTGGCAGTGTGGGATTTGGCAATCATGTTGTCTACGTAGACTTTAATCTCTTTATGCATCATATCATGGAAAAAGGTTACCATGGCTCGCTAATAAGTAGCACCAACATTCTTTAAGCCGGATGGCATGACATCATACGTGTAAGTTCCCCAATGTGTGGTGAATGCTATCTTAGTTTTGTCCTCCTCAACCATCTTTTAATTATAGCCTAAGAATTCGTCCATAAAGGAGAAGAACATGTTGGTAGTGGAATTATCGATCAGGGTATCGATATGTGGCAATGGAAAGTTATCCTTGGGGCTAGCCTAGTTTAAATCCCTGTAGTCGACACACATGCTTACTTTCCCATCTTTCTTAGGCACGGGAACAATGTTGGCAACCCAATCTGAGTAGGCTATCGCAATAAGGAAATTGGCTTTTAATTGCTTTTCTACTTCTTCTTTGATCTTTAAAATGATCTCAGATTTCATCCTTCGAAGGGCTTGCCACACTGGGGGGGCATTCAGGCTTAACTGGAATTCTGTGCATGACAATCTATGTAACTAATCCTGGCATATCTTGGTAGGACCAAGCAAATATCTTTCTGAACTCTTTGAGTAGTGCTATAAGCTCACGTTTCAAGTCCTTAGGAAAGTTTACCCTGATCTTGACGGGTTTTTCATTCTCGCCTTCGTCAGCAAGGTTAACCACTTCAATCTCTTCTTTGTTGGGCTTGGACCTTTCGCTTTCTCTGTTTAAAGCTTCCAAAATATCACAAGGCAAATACGAAATTTCCTCTAATCCTTCAATATCATGCTCTAATTCTATTGTCTCATTCACGTCATCAATATCCTCGTTATGGCAACAAGACGATATACCTGCTTGGGAATTAGAATAGATCCTATAGAACGAAACATATGTAGAGAAATATAAGACAATTTGCACACACATATTCATAGGAAAGAAAATAAAAAGATAAATGCAAGGATTTCCTGAATAATACGCTGGATAATTTCATTAATGGATTATAAATAGGGAATAACAAAGTTCATGCCTAATAATGATAAAAAGGGAAACACTCTTTCTTTTCGGAAAATAAACTGGGGAAATGCAAACAAGGAATGCAGGAAATAGGAAATAAACATGCAAAACAAACTAGATATGTTATTCCAACTCTTTCGGGCAATTGGAGAACCCAACCATATGATGATGGAATACTCCTTACTTAGCCGGTGCAACCACAAAGCAGGGCTCGACGGTCCAATGGCCTACTGTCTCGCTTGGCATACATGGCCTAATAGTAGAAGTCAAATCATCCCTTGGGGATATGATGGCATTCACTGAGAATTCTTCCGGGCACAGACGAATGAGACAAGCCAGATCTAATTCCTCCTCACGTGATTCTTGTACCACTTTTGATCTGATGACCTCAGCGAAAGCCAGAAAAGTGACCCTGATGTAGGGAATAGACATCCCTTGGCCAATGCACTTCCTTTTCTTTCCTCTAGTGACCATGAAAAACATAGGGCCAATTCCAATTGTTAGTTCAATCTCACCTTGCACCTCTCGAAGAGTGCCATCAAAGGCTCTAATGATCATGGTGGTAAGGCAGATAAGAGAGGTATCCATATTCAAATGCTCTATAGTAGACATCGGGCAAATATTCAAGGCCAATCCATTGTTAATTAGTACTCTGGAGATGATCATATCTTCACACTTTACCATAATGTGCATAGGCAAAGTATGCTCTCTACCTTCTGATGGTAGCTCATCATTTGTAAAGGAAATCTGGTTGGTGACCAACACCATTGAAACCATACCCTCAAAGGAAGATTATGTGGCACCTGTAAGAACACACGTCTCTTTTAAGACTTTCAAGAGAGCCTTGTGGTGGACATCGGAGGATAGTAATAGCACCAAGATGGAAATCTGAGTTGGCGACTTGTTTAGTTGCTGAATCACACTGTATTCTGAGTTTCTGATTATTTTCAAGAACTCCTCGTCTTCTTTGATTATGACCTAATTCCTGACGGTTTCAGTTGGACCCTTGCCAATCTCTTTCCTCCTTTTTTCTAGCTCTTCAGAAGTATAGCAGCGGCCACTCCTAGTAAGCCTAGATAGACCCGAAGAGATATTGGAGCAGACCTCCTCTTTTCCAGTTCAAGTGGAGATCAAGGACACACATATTTCCATGGGACACGATGGCTATCTTTATAAGGGAATAGCTTCGGCAAGCGAATGATAACACCTTCTTGAGTTTGCAAATTGGGTGCTATAGAGAACGTCTTCGGATTAATGACTACCAGACTTGGCAAAATGGCTTCAAGGGCTTTTAAGCCGGATACCCCAAAGACTCTTGAGGTAGGCTTCGATAGAATAAGAGGATCGAAACCTCGGATAGCGGGAACAATGGCGATTCCCTCCTGTACTGATAATGAAGCTGGCTCTGCAACTGCAGGCAATGCAAGAACTAGAGGAGTGAATCCTTCGATGGTTGGCAGGGTTTGCCCTTTTCTTGAATTTGATGACCCTGAATCTGTAAGTGATTCTATGATCTCCTTAATGACTACTGAAGAGGAAGGTGCTGAAGTAACCTTACCAAAGCATTTTTGTAGATATTCATCCCAATCCTTCCTTGACCCAACTGATAGCATTGCAACTAGTTCCTAACTGGGTAGCTAAAGGACATAGGCTGGCTGCCATACAATCACCTCTTCGCATAATTTCCTTTTCAATCTAAATAATATCGCAGTTAGCTAGACTCTGAACCTGTGCTCAGAGCACTTTACAATTAAACAAGAAATGCCTGTCTTCACTTTCACAGAATGAGCAAATTCCCTAATCAAATCCTGGGAATGACGATGAGGAGAAATCTGGAACCCTTTCAAGGTGGCTCTTTTGGACCAAGGCTTGGAGCAAAGCCTTCCATGGGAATGACGATGAGGAGAAATCTGGAACCCTTTCTTCCACTGTGATGATGGCATTCACATTCCCTTCCTGATGGGGAGGCAAAGGGTTGGTGATGATATTCGGAGCGGTTGCATTATCGAACTGTATCAACTTGTTGTCGATGAGATCCTGGACACGGTCCCTCAAATGGTAACATTCTTCAAGGGTATGCCCCTCGGCCCCAAAATGGAGTTTACACTTCTTGGACGGATTAAAACCAGGTGATGGAGGGCCTTCTCTACTCCTATAAAACATTGGGGTCTCTAGCTTCCTTTCCAACAAGTAAGCATAGAGATTTGTGTGGGCATGGGTAACGGAGTGTACTTCAGGTTTTCCCTCTTAAGGGGACAAGGTGGGTCTAGCCTCCCTCTTCGATTAAAGGTTCGGTTAGGTACTTAAGTAGACTGAACTTGTTGTTGATAAGGTCTAACAGCCTGGGTTGCATAAGCAGAAGTAATACCCCTAGGCCTTTCTAACGCATTGTCCCCACTCTTCTTCTCTATTCTCATAAGGACCGTTTGGTCGAGAGCTATCTTAGTGTTGAACCTGTAGTATTCCAAGAAAGAGTTGGCCATTTCCCTCTAGCTAAAGTCTTTTCCAATCTCGTATACCATGTGGTCGCGAGGTTGGCCAAACCATCAGGAAAAATTTGGCAAAGCAGAGGGTGATTATCCCCATAAGGAGCCATCTTCCTACAAAACATGCGCAAGTGTGCGCAAAGGTCTCCAGTACCATCATACTTGAAAAACTTTGGTGCATTGAACTTGGGAGGCATAATGACATGAGGGAAGTTAGTCAAACTGTCTAGATCAATGCTTCCATGGGTGCTGGAGCCCTCTATGATTCGAAGTTTTTCAGCCAGGGTTTCCACTTGGCTCTTTACATGGCCATACCTAGATTCGAGGTTCTTGTCCTTAGAAGGATCTGTTTCTTGGTCATTGCCCTGGGGTGGTACATTGTGGCCTTGATCCTGTACTGGTAGGGGCTGATTTTCACTCTCAGTTTGGGGACCTCCCTGACTATGGCCAAAGGAGTTCTATCCTCCTTCTACAACCAGTTGTTGCACTGTGCGCATCAATTTTGACATTTTCTCCTTTTGAAGAGTAATTTCCTGAGCATTTTCCTCATGGTGAGAAGTACCACTAGTAGACATCTCTCTTACGCGAGACCTAGTGACGATGGGATCACGACGTGGTGGTAGCTTAGCCTGTTTCTTTTTAGCAATCTTTTGACCTTGAGAAAGAATGGGAGGTGAATGAAACGGGGTGCATTCGATACATGGAAACACAACACCAAAATCAAGTTAGTTTACGTCCTTGTTATTTAATATGCACCTCCCATTTTCATAAAAATTTGGCTTTACACCCTTGATCGGGTATTTATCATGGTGAGTTTTTACAATGATGCAAGATTAATGCACAAGATTGGAAAGTAACCGAAACTTTCATGACATGCTCAACAATGCAGGAAGGATCCTCCTTTTGATTACATGCTTGTTCAAGATTTGCTTTTACAACACTGGGCTCATCGGCTCCAACGGTGGGCCTTTTACAATACAAGGAAATGCAATCACGAGGAAAAGCTCAGCTTTTGACAATGTGGACTTCTCGGGGAAGCTCTTGGACACTTGGATCTCTTGGGGGAGCCCTTGGATTCTTGACATCTAGGACCTTTGGCAATCTTGCCATCTTGGCAATTTGGATCTTGGACCTTCTTGGCCACTTTGACATCTTACGATCTCTTTGATGATTCAAGCTTCTGGGCAATCTTTTTGGATCTTTTCTAGGAAAGCTCTTGAACTCTTAATGCTTTGGAATTCTTGACAACTTTTCGGCAACTTTTCCTCCAGAACGAAGTTTTGAGTACTTGCCACAAATTTTATCTTTGCACAATTAGGTGACGGAGCCATTTAGTGTATGCACGAATGCCCTTGTAGGGTTGTAAACCCTTAGGGATAGGGTATGACCTTGCATGTATAAGTAATTAGGGTTGCTTTTCCTAGGGGTTCAATCATGGATGCTGTACAAGTAGGATAGAAAGAACTTGGAGTAGAGCACAATTTCTTCGGCGCAAGCAAAAGGGCGCACCTGTTACAAAACACTTTCTCCTGACCTCTAGTCCAGAAGGGTATCCTTTCCTAGGCTCGGATGTTCACTCTTTGGGCTTCACCTAGTCCTGATGGGCCCTGGTCTTGATCTAGTCCTCATGAGTTTGACATAACTAGGCCAACTATATGCAAAGGCTTAACTAGTAGGTTATTCCTATCCTAGGGGGACTCAATCGCCATACCCCTCCCTTCATGGAAATTATAAGGCAGGAAGGATCAAGTGGGCCTTTTCAGCTACTCCTATCCACCCATGGACCCAGAAGTGCCTACAAAGTCAACCCTAGATCAAACTATGGGTAACACTGTCGATGTTTGTGTCTGGGCATCTGTAGATGGGGTGATGAAATCCCCAAAGAGATGTTACTATGCTAGCAGTGCGGAGCTCGGGTTCGACTTAAAAAGGGTGTATATGTCATGCAATCCTTAGTGAAAGGGAAAGACTTTTTCAAAGCACAGCATATACATATATATATATATATATATATATATATATATATGAAAGCATATAAAGGTATAGTGGAAATTAAATTTTGCTACCCTATGTTTTCATGAGAAAGAAAGTTGTAAAGCATGTGAGGAAAGCGGTAAAGCATGTGAGGAAAGTGGTAAAGCCCCATGTGAAAATACCTCAAAGCCACCTTTTCTAGGAAAAGATTTTTTTTGCTCTTTTGAAAATAGTCTACTAGGATATAGTAAAAGCCTTTTTCAAAGGGAAAGCCCCGGAGGCCAATGCCAATTTCTATGTTTTTCAAAGCCAATGTCCAAAGATTATGGTTTTATCGAAAGCTCTAAAGGCCAAACTCTCATCGATCCCTAGCGAAGTCTCTAGTCTGTTGACGCCCGGCCTAAAAAACAAAGTGGAAAACCACTGTCGTCGTAGGCCTTCATTTGACACCCGCTGTGGCAACGCTCCCCCGCGTGCGGGGCTTGTTGGAGGCCCTTCTTTTAGATGATTGGATGTGCACATGTGTAATGTATGTGGCATGGTTCGCGTGGGGCTTCAGGTTCTCTCTCTCTTGGTAGAGGAAGGTAGGTCTACCTTTGGCATTAGTGGCAGGAAACTGGGCCAAATTTTAAGAGATTAAGATAACTAAAGTCGCCACCAATTATTGGGTTTTTCTAAGGTGTGATTGGTCACCTGTTTCTAGTTGATTTTATTACCAATCCTAGGATAAGAAAAATGGCATTTTTCCTAATCTAATGTGGATGGAAAAAAAATCTTGATTCTTAGGTCCGGAAGTTTGGATACGTGTGGGGAAGGTGTTAGGCACCCCACAACGCCTGTCCAAGGACTATCCTTTTTTTTTATTATTATTATTTTTTTTTTATAAAACCTTAATTTTTGAAGATTGGCAGTAAAAAACATAGTTTTAGCATTGGCTTTCGAGGCTTTGCATGCATGGGGGGCTTTAAGGTTTGGCTTTTGAATGGGTGTGGTCCCAATCTATGCTTTCCTAAGGCATTCAAGCAAAGTACCAAATTTCCACGGTGAAAATCTGGTGACATGTCACCTACTTTCGTAGGGGAAATTAGGTATCACTTCACCTTAGGTAACATGGACTGGGACAATCACATCGGAAAGGGTGAGCAGGTATATATATACATACATCATGCACAATGCAAGCACATAGAGCAGGAAAGTAAATGCCTACATCCCTAGAGCATGGCCTAAAATATAGGTGCAGGAAAGTAAACAGGGGTCTCCATACTCTAGAGATGAGGACGAATGGTACATGGCATGATATACCTAATATAACCCATCTAAGAGAGAAATGGGGGAGGAAGGAAGGGGGTTTAAAAGAGTACACAACCAAATGGGAGAAGCTAGACCCATAAACCTATTAAACACAGCCGCTTGGCTCATATTCACATGCTCGCATCCTCGCCCCTTTTTCCTTGCGCTTGGGAGATTGTGCCCTAGCTCCATGTGTCCTCACTCCATGTGTGTACAAGCAAAGGCAAAGACAAGAAACGAGTAGACAAGCAATGGAAGGAAAAGATGCAAAGAGCATATGAAAGAGGTATAGAACAAATAAGCACAATAGAAATGGCAAGCAAATAACAAGAAAGTAAGCAAACAAGCGAGAAGGCAAACAAGCAAGAAAGCAAACAAAAGGTGGTGTTTGTGAGGGACAAATGTAAGTTTGGATCGAATACCCATATCTTCATTGTGTTGAAGCATGGACGACACACTAGCAAGCAAGACTCATGCATGGACATGTAAGCAAGCATGTAAAGATGCATAGAAAGCCAACGGGTGGCACAAACAAGCATGGCAAGCATATCATCGCACGGAGCGAAAAGGGGGAAAGGTATGCATGAAGCAACCAGCATCATGGCGATGCATCCTAAATGGTTACATCCAAACAAGGCCTCACAAGCGTCAGGTGTAACCACACAGCCACAAACCCGCTAAGGGCGTCAAGCGTGGTAAAGCCTATAACTAGAAAGGCTAACACAAGCATAAAGCATAGAAGCAAACAAGCGTAGACATGTAAATAAGGGTGATCCAAACCCTTTTATGTGGGCCAAGGTGTATGGACGATGACAAAGACTATAGGGTCTAGATTAGGTTCGAACCAATAGGCCAAAACACAAGAAAATGCAATAAAAGGAACAAAAAGGCTAAAATAGCACATGGCATGACAATCATAGCCTAGGTCTAGGCTCACAAACATAGCATGGAAAGCACAAGCACATGGAAGATGGCATAAAGCATGTAGGGAACATAGATCCAAGCACACAAGCATGTGAAAATATAGATCTACACATATAGGCATAGAAACATGCATCTAAACATGTAGAAGCCTAGCACATAAACATGAAAGAACATGGATCCAAGCATATAAGAATGTGAAGACAAGGATCTAATCATATAGCATGGAAATAAACACATAAACACATAGATACAAGCAAGGCATAGCTAACAACATCATACAAGCATGTGAGCATGTAACCCTAATATCAACCTAGAACAAAAAGAGGAATAAAGCATAGGAAAACACGGCATAAAGCATAAAGCATGTAGATCTAAACATATAAGCATGTATAGATGTAGATTTAAGCATGAAACATGTCATAAGGCATAAAAAGCAAGGAGATTTAGGCTAGAAACACAAATAAAGCAAGAAACTTGCTAAGAAAGCAATAAATCATGTTATTCAAGCAAAAAGAGTAAGGTAAATGCTAGAAAAAGATTTAGAAGGTTAGGGGTGTGGATAGTAGTTAGAAAGCTACATCCATACCCCTAAACCCCAAATCCAAGATGTAGAAACAAGACGAAGAAGATTGGGTATAAGAACAATACCTTGTATTTTTTAGTGAAGAGAGAAGAATCAAGAGGCTTTAATGTGTTTTTTGTGTTTGGAAGAGAGGAAAAATGTGTAGAAGATGAAGGCAGAACATAGGAACTAAGGAGACCTCTATTTTATTTTTATTTTTTGTCTGAAGGGTGTTGGGGCCTTTTATAGCCCTGGCATGATTTTCAAGGCGATAGCCCTTCAAGGGCCACCAGCTTCAAAAGTACATGGATTGGGTTAATCTTGACATCCCTAGAAAGATTTTGATTTCCTGTTTCTAAAAAGGTATGGATCTTGAAAATCCAACGGTCAGATCAAAAGTTATGGCTCTCGGAAGTTAGTAGTGCATCAATCGATGCGTTATCCTGGTTTTTGTGATATCTCGACCATTCTAACTTTGATTTCAACCCATGCATAGTTGTTGGAATGAGAATTTGATAATCTTTGCAATGGCATTGGTTTCAACCCATTCTAATAGCCAAATCAAAATTAGGGTTTTTGGGCCTATTTAGAGTCAACTTAGGGTCAAACTTGGTCAAAGTGGCCAAAATTTTCTGAGAAGCTCAGGTTTGATATAAAAAAAAAAAAAAATAAACCTATGAAAAGTGTTGTTTTGTGAGGATTTTGATCTCGTTTGACCTTCGGTTGACCTAGTTTGACTAGGGGTATTTTGGTCAGTTTAGCTGAAAAAGGCACTTTGGGTACTTCGATGTCTGAATGGGTTGCGCCACGTCTTTCTAAATGTTCTCACAGTCCTATGGTGAGAAAATAATATATTTTGGGGTCCGGCACACAAATCGAGGGCGGACAAAATACGATATCAACAGTCATAATACCAAGGAACCCCTTCTTCTTATATAACCAAGACTAAAGCTTTGACCTTTTCTTTGTGTACCATCCCATAACTTTGTTCAATCTCTAAGGATCATGTCCACACTCTTTCGGGTATTTCAACCGTGGAAGCTAAGATAGTCAAGGTGTCTACAAACTGATTCTGAATTCTAAGGATGATTGTGTACTTAATTCTATCAAAAGTTTTGTTCAAATCCTCTAGATACTACTAATAAGGTTTTAAGTGCTCTCCTTCACTTTCCACAACCTTTGCACTTGAGCTATTACAAAAGTCGAATCTCCCAAGACCTCGGCTTTTTTTACCCCCAATTCTCGAAGAGCCTCCATTCCGGCAATACAAGCCTCAAATTCTACCATGTCATTGGTTGCCTCGAAATTCAACTTAACTGCTAAGGGTATGTGAGATCCTTTAGGAGTGATAAAGAGTACTCCTATCCCATTTCCATATTAGTTCATAACTCCATCGAAATACGTCTTCCATGCCCCAGGCTCAATATCCAAAATATCCTCGTCCGGAAAATCTTCTCTACCATCTTCTCCCTCTATGGGGTTCTCGACACAAAAATCTGATATGATACTCCCTTTGATAGTTTTCCTCGCCACATACTTCAAATCCAATTCCGCTAGTTAGATCAACCATCTCAATAGTCTTCCATTCAAAGCAGGCATCTCAAACAAGTACTTCAATGGATTCATTCAAGCCACTACCCATATTTGGAAAGGTAGGATAATGTGTCTCAACATTTGTATAGCCTATACGAGAGCAAAGCATGATTTTTCTATGGGTGTGTATGTAGTCTTATAATCATGGAACCTCTTGCTCAAATAATATACGGCCTTCTCATTCTTCTTGTGCAAGCATACTTCCAAGCGCATCCTCTACGATAGAGAGATAGAGGAGTAGTGGTTTTCCGTGCATTAGGGGCATCAAGATAGGTGGATGGAGGAGATATTCTTTAATGAGCTCAAAAGCTTTCTAACATTTATCATTCCATTCATGAGATTCGTTCTTCCTTAGGAGCTTAAAGATGGGCTCACAAGTGGAAGTGAGTTTGGTAATGAATCGGCTGATGTACTGCAATTAGCCCAAAAATCCCTTTATCTCCTTCTCAATTTTGGGTGGAGGCATTTCTAATATGGCTTTAATCTTTGATGGGTCAACTTCTATCCCTCTATCACTTACCAAAAATTCTAACAACTTCCCTACGGTTACTCCAAATGTTCATTTTTGCAAGTTCAATCTCAACCTATACTCCTTGATTCTTTCGAATAATTTCCTCAAGTTAATGATGTGGCCCTCTCTTTTCCTTGGATTTCACAATCATGTCATCGACATACACTTTTACCTCATTGTGTATCATATCATGTAACAAGGCTGTGTCCATTCTTTGGTAGGTCGCACCCACATTCTTGAGCCTAAATGGTATTGCGGTGTAATAAATTCCCCATTCTGTGGTGAAGGTAGTCTTGGTCATATCCCTTGAAGCCATCTTGATTTGGTTGTATCCCGAGAAACAATCCATGAAAGACATCAAGTCACTACCAGTGGTATTATCCACTAAGACATCTATGTGAGGAAGAAGGAAGTCGTCCTTAGGGCAAGCTTTGTTCAAATCCCTAAAATCCACACACATTCTTACCTTCCCATCTTTCTTGGGTACAGGCACAACATTGGCTATGCACTCGGCTTGGTGTACAGGTTTGATTAACCTTACCTTTAATTGCTTGGTGACCTCTTCTTTGATCTTTAGAAGCCATTCGGTTATTATACACCTTAGCTTTTGCTTGACAGGCACCATATGAGCATGAGTGTCAATGTGATGTTGGGCTATCTCGAGATCAATGCCAAGTATATATCTTCATAGGACCATGCCAAAACCTCTTGAAATTTGGTGAGCAATTCTTTGAGATCTTTTCTTTCTTTTTCATTTAAGGTTGAGCCAATTTTAATTAAATGTGGATTTTCAGCATTACCCAAATTAAGAGTTTCAAAAGTTGGTTCCATAGGTTCAATTTTCTTTTCTTATTATTTATTAATTTCATTTTCAAATTCATTTGAATCATTTTAGTACAAAATTTCAATATTATAGGACACATCAAAATAAGCCAAACAAAATTTGTCTTATTAAAAATGTTGAAAAGTACATTAGGACTTGCATTACACACTTTCTTTCCCACATTTTCAGAAAACCCAACTCAAGTCCAATTATTAAGTTGCCCCACAACAGGCACGATAAAGGCAAAAGGATCACTTTGCTCCTCATTGGTGATGCCAAACATGTCCCCCTCCATCTTTAGCATAGCCTCCATTGCTTCAGCATCCATGTAATCCACTCAGTTGACTTCTTCTTGAACTTCCTTGATCACCACTGTGGGCTTCTCCTTGAAGGTGAGCTTCTCGTTGAAGAATATTTCCCAACCCGAATACACCTTTCTATCCTTACCTACCCACAATTCAGGAAAGCCACAAAAAAGGAAGTCTCCCCCTTCCTTCACAAAGTTTCCATTAAAGGTACCAAGGTTCTTCTTGATTCTGTCGCAGCCTTCAAAGAATCTCAAACCATCCTTGGTCAGTTGAGTCTTGAAATTGGGAAATTAGCCACCCCTTTTCCTTCTTTTTCCAAGACCCATACCAAGCATATACCCCATGTTTTTCATCATTGCAATTACCTCATGGCTACAATATAGGATTGAATCCAAAGTATTTTCATCCTTCAATCCATAATCAGCCATGTTCACAAATTCAATGCCACTCATTTGGAGCTTACCTCCTCCTTCCTCAAGTCCACAAATCGGTGCTAAGATCTCACCATCACCGAGCGCTACAGTAATTCCTCCCTTCCAAGGGATCTTCATCTTTTGGTGTAGAGAAGAGGGAATAGTCCCAATGGGGTAAATCCATGCCCTTCCTAAGAGAAGGTTGTAGCTAGGAGTGATGTCCATGACATGAAATTCCACAATTATTTCTATCAGGCCAATCTTGCAAGGTGCTTTGAAAGTACCCATAACTTTCCTTGAAATGCTGTCATATGCCCTAACGGTCAAAGAAGAAGGTATGATTTTTTCCACATCTAATCCAATGGTAAGGGCAATCTTAAAAGGACATACATTCAATGTGGATCCATTATCAATCAACACCATAGGGACCTTGGTGCCCATGCATTCAATGATGATTTGTAAAGGTCTAGTGTGGGTGGCTTCTTCGGGAGGAAGTTGTTCATCGAAAAATGCAAGAATAGGATGAGATGGGGCCTCAACTCCCATGATAGAGTTTCTATAGGCACCTCTTTCCATTCAAAGTATCCAAGAGAGCACTACGATGCTTATGAGAAGCCATAAGCAAGCCTCATACCAACATGAGTTTGAGTCTTCTTCAATTAAGTCAAAACTCGATCTTCTTCCTCTTTCTCTTCCTTCCCTTTAGGTTCCATGGGCTTAGACCCTTCTCCTATGTCCCTACCAAGATGATCCTTCTCCAAAAAGGATGGTTTGTAGTGTTTCCCACTCCTAGTAATATTAGTCACATTGTTCTCTATGACTCTTTTCTTTAGCTCGGCCATTACTTTAGGGAGTATACCCCACACAGCCACCACATTCTTCTAAACATATCTTCTTCATCCCATATTCCTTGGACTTCTACGGTATTAACTTCCATAGTCTCTATCAACTTTGAGCAATCTCATTCAATCTCATCGATTTGTACCCAATTCTAATATGGAGAAGGAGCACCCCCTATGAATGAGAAAGGAAATGCGTGCAAAGTTTGCTTATCATCCAACCCTTTCATTTCAGTGATGCTTAGATACCTCTTAACATGTTGCTTTAGATCTCCAGTTCCATCGAATTTCTTTGCATCTAAAATCTTGAACATTAGGGGTAGTGCAATAGGAGTTTTGGAGCTTATGCCGCTCATGTTATAGAGACAATCATCCATCCCTTCGGCCTTGCGAAAGGTTAGTTGCATTTTCTTCATCTTCTCTCTCATGGCTATGGTTTCCACCTTGAGTTTTTCAAATTTCTTATTCTTTTAATAATCGGCTTTGTCCCTTTCATCCCATTCTTCCCCCTTCTTTCTTATCGAGAACCTCTACACGTGGGGGCTTCTTCAACTTGGCCCCTTCTAGCTTAGTGAGGTGACTCCCTATCTTTTTGAGAGCATCACTTTGTTTTTTCATTGCCTTAAATATCTTTTATACAATTTCATCATTAATTGGAACGGCCATTGTTGGAACTCTTCTTCTTGATGTGTGTCCTCAATCTTGACCAAATGTCTTCCGTTCTTTTCTCGAATCCAAATTGGAGTGGGGACATGTTTTCTTGACTTTGGTGTTGCAATGGTACCTGAAAAGAAGTCCCATTTTTATTAAGTCCATGTCCCAATTAAAGATTCCTTTTATTTTTAGGTGTTTTTAGAAAGTCTTTAAGTCTATTTTAATGAAGGCTCAATCACAAAATCTCTCCCCTTCCTCTCGTGACCCTTGCCCTTTATTTCATTAGGCTTTGGTTCATTTACAACAATGCTCTCATCTTACTCTCATGGGCTTTCATTATAATGTACTTAGAGATTTTCAACCCTTTGTCTCAAATATGAGCTTACAATATATTCATCACCTTTGGGCTCTTGTTTTTTCATTTTATTATCATTTTTTTGAAGTAGCCTATTAGCTAGCATATATTTTAGCCTTCCTCTCAAGGACCATGAAGTTCTTGTCATTTTGGGCCTAGGCATACAACAAAGAGGCACAAGATTAGGGAAATTCATATTGACTTTGTAGGATCTTAGATGCTAAGTTCATAGCATACTTGTTATCCTAAGCCCAAAGTCCTCTTTTTCAAATCAAAAGGGTTTTTTGATTTGGGCTTATGATAGCAATTAGGCTATGGTCTTATGAACCTTTCAAGTTATGACATATCTTTGGATTTAGGGATAAGCCTATTTCATGTGAGAACTTCTTTTCTTTTGTCCCATTTGTCTTAGGGTATGCCATAACTTTAGAGTCATTCTTCCATTTTTTACATATTTTATTTGTCCTTTAGAATTAGGTGATCACAAGATATATGCTTGAACAAATAAGAGATATAAAGGATATCCTCTTTTGATAGGATCTAGGATCTCTCTAAGTGTGGGTACACTCCTTAAAACTAAAAGGATAGATAAGTAGGTCAATCAGAACTAGGTGGGCCATGATTCCAACCGAGGGCCTAAGTGGACTTTTGTGGATTGGTGGCAAACTATTAACATACTCAAAGCCCATCATAGACAATGGCACACATTGTGAGTTGGTGGAAGAACTTCGAAAGACTTGGGCTCGAATGGAGCCTTCCATTTTCCCACTCATCACCAACCAAGGTTAAGGGTCTAAAAACCCATGTGATGTGTGTGCAAACAAGTATTGAATAAGCCTTTATTAAGGTTAAGACATAGGACACATAAGAATTAAACTCACAATCCCTAGTGGAGTTGCCACTATGGACACAAAGGGGGGAGTAACCACTTAATTTTTGCAATGGCCTAGGAACCATATATATAGCGTCCTCTCAATGAGGAACCATTAATCTTACTACCAGCGATATGGGTTTGGAGATAAGGTACAGTCTTAGGAAGGTGTTAGGCACCCAAAACCGCCCAACCCTTCCTCTCATTGTGTCTTATGTCTTAACCCTATTAAAGGCATACTCAAAACTTGTATCTAACTCACACACACACTAGCATACATCTAACAATCAACATGGTATCAAACACCCCTAACCATACATCTATCATGCTTATCAAATAAAGCCTAACATACATCTAATCATTCATTTAGCATGGCTTCTCCTAACATACATCTAATCATGCTTCATCACATCATAAACCCTAGCATACATCTAATCATAGCATCATATCATATCTATCAAAGGCAAAAACATGTGAGTATTATGATCAAAGATAGAAACAAAGCCAATCAAAACATGTCATCATCCAAGGCATCAAGATCACAACTATATCATCAAACCTAACTATGCATGTACATTGAATGCATGACTTACCTATTACTTACCTTGCTGCAACTCAGCACCTATGGCATCATGCATGAGCATGTGAATGCATGTTCATAGCATTAAAACAATAAAACTCTAATTCTAACATGTGAATGCAAACAAGAAATTAAACATGTGAAACAGAAGTTTTGAAAGCATAAAAATACAGAAAAGTGGCTAAACAGAAATGTACATGTGAAAGTAGAAGCGAAAGCAAATAAATAAAAATTAGGGTTTCTAGGCAAGCTCATGCGCACGCATGAACGACCCTACGTGCTGCGCAGGCAAGATTATGTGCACATGGGTCCCTGCCCAAGCACCTTAAAAACATAAAAACATGGCAGAACTCTTAAACACAAATTCTAGCAACCTAACATGCTTTTAAAACATACAACTATCTAAACCTAAACTAAATAGACATATTAAAACATAAAACAAGCAAAAAAACAAACAAAAACAGAATTAAACCTATTTCTAGCCTTCATATTTCTTTGAGAGAGTGGAGGTCGGATTTCTCTTCCAATCTCCCTTAGGACCCATGGCTTCGCGCCAAGTATCATAGGGGACTCGGATTCGAATACTCTTCTTTCTTTTGAGATCTTATCACAGTTTTTTTGCTAATGGCCTCTTGCCACGTGGCAAGTAGGTCCCCTGGAGGAGTGCTTGCAGTTTTTAAGCTAGCAACCCGTTATTCCTGACGAGAGGAAGGAATGGAATAAAGGGCTGACCATATAAAAAGTTCTCCCTTTCCCCTCCCCCCGTAGGGGCAGTCGCGAATTCTTTTTAGATTCTTGGGAACAACTATAACTAAGAAAAAGAAAAAGTTTAGAACTATATCTCAAATAAAAGCTCTTTAAGATTGATTTTTGACCGTTCCCCTCAATCAAATCTATTAACAATTAACCAAAAAAAAAAAGTGATTAGTAATCTTAAACTCAAAGATCAAGGCCAGAAAATGCTTTAATCAAAGAAAACTGACTTGAGAATGTTTTGTGAAAAATTCCCTCTTTGATTCACTATTTCTAGTGAATCATAGTACTTTCCCATAGGATTTCTTTGTCCTCTTGAAAATATACCATGTAAGGCTAGTGTGAAAATAGGAATTCGAAACAACTCCCAGATGATGTGGGATTCATTCCAAACCTCAACATTAATGCAGAAAACTTGTCTTGTTTAGGTTTCTAGAATTAGCTATGCGTGTGCAAGATCAGGCTTGCATATGCAAGCAAAAGGCTGCATGCGTAGGCCGATTATTGTGTACGTATAGTAAAGGTTTCCTTGGCCTTATTTTTCCAAAAAAAGATTTATTTGCTCATTAAAAGTTATATTTTTCATTTTAACATTTCTCAAGTAAATTTAACATCTAATTGAACTCTAAACCAATCTTGAGTCTTAGAATTCAGCATCATTGGAGAACGGGAGCCTGATTCATAAGGGGTACAAAATGCAGTGTCTACAGGTATAACATTGGCTATCCATTCGGCTTGGTGCACAGGCTTAATGAACCCTACTTTCAACTGTTTCATGACCTCTTCTTTGATCTTTAGGAGCCATTCGATTCTCATACGCCTTAACTTTTGCTTAACAAGCACCATGTGAGCATAGGTATCAATGTGATGTTGGGCTATCTCGGGATCGATTCCGAGCAAATCTTCATAGAACCATGCAAACACTTCTTGGAATTCTATGAGGATATCCTTGAAATGTTTTCTTTGTTCTTCATTTAGGGTTGAGCCAATTTTAATTAAATGTTGATTCTCATTATTGCCCAAATTAAGAGTTTCAAAAGTTGGTTCCATAGGTTCAATTTTCTTTTCCAATTGTTTATTAATTTCATTTTTAAATTCATTTGAATCATTTAAGTGCAAAATTTCAATATTATGGGAGATATCACAATAAGCCAAATTAGAATTTATCTTATTGAAAATATTGAAAAGTACATCAGGACTTACGTTACAAATTTTTTTTTCCCCACTCTTAGAAAACTCAACCCAAGTCCAACTATTAAGTTGCCCCCACAGCAAGCACAATGAAGGTAGAAGGATCATTTGGCTCCTTGATGGTGATGGCAAACACATCCCCTTCCATCTTCATCATAGCCTCCTTTGCTTCAGCATCCACGTAATCCATCCAGTTGACTTCTTTTGGAACCTCTTTGATCACGACAGTAGACTTCTCCTTGAAAGTAAGCTTCTCATTGAAAAATATCTCCCATCTTGGATACGCTTTTCCATCTTTGCCTACCCAAAGCTCGGGAAAGCCACAAAAAGGAAAGTCTCCTCCTTCTTTCACAAAGTTTCCATTGAGGGTACTGAGATTCTTCTTGATTCCGTCACAGCCTTTAAAGAATCCCAAACCTTCCTTGGTTAGTTGAGTCTTGAAATTGGGGAATTCAGCCACCCATTTTCCTTCTTTTCTAAGACCCATACTAGGCATATATCTCATGTTCTTCATCATCACAATCACCTCATGACTATAATATAAGACCAAATCCAAAGTATACCTTTCATCCTTCAATCCATAATCAGCCATGTTCACAAACTCGAAGCCACTCATTTGAAGCTCACTTCCTCCCTCTTCAAGTCCATAAATCGGTGCTAGGATTTCACCATCACCAAGCACTATAGCAATTCCTCCCTTCCATGGGATCTTCATCTTTTGGCGTAGAGAGGGGATGGCTCCAATAGGGTGAAGCCATGCCCTTCCTAAGATAAGGTTATAGTTGGGAGTGATATCCATGACGTGGAACTCCATAATTGTTTCCAATGGGCAAACCTTGCAAGGAGCTTTGAAGGTTCCCATAACTTTACTTGAAGTGTTATTATATGCCTAACAGTTAAAGGAGAGAGGATGATAGTCTCCATATCTAAACCAATAGTGAGAGTGGTCCTAAGAGGGCATACATTCAATGTGGATCCGTTATCAATAAGCACCATCAAAACTTTGGCACCTATACACTCAATAGTAATTTACAAAGGTCTAGTGTGAGTGGCTCTTTTGGGAGGAAGGTCTTCAACGAAAAAGGCAAGTAAAGGGTGAAGAGGAGCCTTGATTCCCATGAGAGATAACACTTCTTGGGGTGTAGTTTCTATAGGCACCTCTTTCTCATTCAAAGCATCCAAGAGAGCACTTCAATGTTGTGAGAAGCCATAAGTAAACCCCATACCAATACATGAGCTCAAGTCTTTTTCAATTGAGTTAAAACCTTATCTTCTTCCTCCTTCTCTATCTTTCCTTTAGGTTTCATAAGCTTGGACCCTTCTCCTATATTCCTACCAGGATGGTCTTTTTCTAAGAAAGATGATTTGTACTTTGTAGTGTTTCCCACTCCTTGTGATGTTTGCCACATTGTCTTCTATGACTCTTCTCTTCATCTCAGTTATCCCTTTGGAAAGTATCCCCCAAACAGTCACCACATTCTTCAAAACCTCATCTTCTCCATCCCATATTCCATGGACGTCCACAACATTAACCTCTACAGTCTCTATCAACTTTGACAATCCTATTCAATCTCATCAATTTGCACCCAATTCTGATATGAAGAAGGAGCTTGAAGATAATCTGGCAAAGGGTTCTTCCTAATACTAGGCTTAGTGATTTGGGAGGGTTTCATTGTCTATGAGGTCTTATATCCCGTGTTTGAGGCAGAAGCAATTGTCGGTCTTATGGCCGGAATTTTGGTGGAAGTGGCAATACTCATTGAGGTTCCAAGTGGGGGTACAGGTTTAGGCATAGGTATGGGGTCTAAAGGCTTGATGAATCCTTTGGAAGACAAATTTTCATATGCTTGTGCAAGGGTCATCCCCAGGTCGAAAAATTTTCGACAGGCTTTCTTTATGAAGCTTGGGTAGGCTAAGGTTTGTTGAGGCATGATGACACTTACATTCATGAGATTGGGTGCTTTAGAGGTGGTCACTCCTCCTCCATATGTCCTTTTTATTAGAGGTTTGCTCTTACCCTTCTCCAATTGTCCATTGTTGATGGCGTCCTCTATCCTAGTTCCACAATCACATAACTCTTCAAATGAACTAATAGGTGATGATAAGAACTACTATTATATACCGTAAGCAAATTCTTGATAATCATGTTGATTTGATCTTTCTCGTTTGGCCTATTAACCATCTTAGGTGTCTTTCCCTTCCACCTTGTCATGTATATAGAGAATGTTTCCCCTACTCCTTGCTTAGTGGTCTCCAAAACCCTTAGAGTCGCATCAATCATAGTGTTGAAAATGAATTGATCCACAAAAAACTCCACTAGTTCATTCCACACCTTAGTCTTGCTAGGATCCAAACTATAGTACCACCTTGATGCACCTGCCGTGAGTGAGAGAGGAAATGCTTGCAAAGTTTGCTTCTCATCCAACCCCTTCATTTCAGTGATGCTTAGGTACCTCCTAACATGTTGCTTTGGGTCTCTAGTTCCATCAAACTTTTCCACATCAGAAATCTTGAACTTTGAAAGTAGTGCAATGAGAGTTTTGGAGCCATGTTATAGAGACAATCATTCATCCCTTGGGCCTTGCGAAAGGCGAGTTGCATTTTCTCCATCTTCTCTCTCATGGCTACGATTTCTGCCGTGAGTTTCTTAAATTGCTTGTTCCTTTCATAATCAGCTTTTTCCCTTTCATCCCAATCTTCCACTTCTTCCTTATCGAGAACCTCTACATGTGGGTTTGGCTTTTTCAATTTGGCTTCTTTTAGCTTAGTGAGGTAACTCCCCATCTTTTTGAGAACGTCACTTTGTTTTTCCATTACTTTGAATATCTTTTATGCAATTTCATCACTAATTGGGGTGGTCATTGTTGATTGAGATGATTCCCCTACTTGGAACTCTTCTTGATGTGTGTCCTCAATCTTGACCAAGCGCCTTCCATTCTTTTCTCGAATCCAAATTGGAGTGGGGCCATGTTTTCTTGACTTTGGTGGTGTAATGGTGCTTGAAAAGAAGTCCCTTTTTTACTAAGTCCATGTCCCATTTAAAAAGGTTCTTTCTTTTATTCTTGGATGTTTTTAGAAAAATCTTTAAGTCCATTTTTATGAAGGCCCAATTACAAAGTTGCTCCCTTTCCTCTCATGGACATTGCCTCTTGTTTCATTGGGCTTTGGTCCATTTACAATGATGCTCTCACCTTACTCTCGTAGGCTTTCATTAGAATGTACTTAGAGATTATTAACCCTTTGTCTCAAACATGGGTTTACAATGTATTCATCACCTTTGGGCTCTCCCTTTTTCGCTTCATTATCATTTTTTTTTTTAAAGTAGCCCTTTAGTTAGAATATATTGTAACCTTCCTCTCAAAGTCCATGAAGTTCTCATCATTTCGGGCCTAGGCATGCAACAAAGAGGCCCAAGATTAGGGAAGTTCATTTTTGACTTTGTAAGATTTTGGATGCTAAGTTCATAGCATACTTGTTACCTTCGGCCCAAAGTCCTCTTTTTCAAAAGGGCTTTTTGATTTGAGCTTATGATAGCAATTAGACTATGGTCTTATGAACCTTTCAAGTTAAGATATATCCTTTCATGTGAGAACTTCTTTTCTTTGTCTCATTTGTCTTTAGGGTGTGCCATAACTTTAGGGCCATCCTTCCAATTTTATATCTTTTATTTGTCCTTTAGAATTAGGTGATTACAAGATATATGGTTGAACAAACAAGAGATGTATAAAGGGTATCCTTTTTTGATTAGATCTAGGATCTCTCTAAGTGTGGGTAGGCCTTCCTAAGGCTAAAAGGATAGATAAGTAGGTCACTCACAACTAGGTGGGCCATGATTCTAACCGAGGGCCTAAATGGACCTTTGTGGATTGGTGGCAAACTGTTAATGTACTCAAAACCCATCATAGGCAATGGCACACATTGTGAGTTGGTGGGATGAACTTTGAAAGACTTAGGCCCAAATGGAGCCTTCCATCTTCCCACTCATCACCAATCGAGGTAAAAGGACAAATGAACCATGTAATGTGTGTGCAAACAAGTATTGAATAAGTCTTTATTAAGGTTAAGACATAAGACACATAGGAATTAAACTCATTATTCCCCATTGGAGTCGCCATTTGTGGACACAACGGGTTTTGGAGTCACCACCTAGTTTTTACAATGGCCTAGAAATCATATATATAGCGTCCTCTCGAGGAAGGACCTTTTAATCTTACTACTAGAGATATGAGTTCGGAGTTAAGGTACGATCTTGGGAAGGTATTAGGTGCCCAAAACTGCCTAACCCTAGGGTTGGCTTCCCATTATTGTGTCTTACGTCTTAACCCTATTAAAGGCATGCTCAATATTGTATCTAACTCACATACACACACTAGCATACATCTAATCACTCAACATGGCATCAATCATCCCTAACCATACATCTATCATGGCATACCTTAGCATTCATCTAGCAAACAACCTATCATTCATCTAGCAAACAACCTATCATTCATCTAGCATACATGTCATGGCATCAAGGCATTTCATCACAACACAAACCCTAATCATACATCTAATCATGCTTCAACACATCACAAACTCTAACATACATCTAATCATGCTTCATCATATCACAAACCCTAGCATTATATCATCATATCCATCCAAGGCAGAAACATGGGCATTAAGAGATCCAAACAATCATGTGATAAAGCATAACTCAGTTTAAGAGAGAATTTTAAGAAATTGAAAGTGTCCATTGAGTTAAAATTATTGAGCTAATATATGTTAATTTCATAACCAAAGGTTTGTCAGCAAACCAGTATAAAAGTCTTTTGGACATATGAAACTTGTTAGCTTATTTGGTGTTTAATTTCTCTCTAATTATTCTATGTTTTGGACACATATTTGGTTATTTTTGGAGAAGAAATATATGATTTTTATTTTGTGCACATAAAGTATATGTATTAAATTAGATATATTTGTGGAGAGATATAAGGATGATATATCCTTGGGGATGTATAAAAGAGGACCCAAATGGCTAATAGGTAGTCCATTCATAAAGAATTAATGGCTCATAAAGTACTCATGTAAGGATTACCATACATTATATACATGGAAGGAAGTACTCATTATAATTGAGGGTATTACCGCCATGATTTATGTATTGGATTTTTTATTTAAGGGGGACCATTTCACAACTAGTTGACATGAGTAAGATCATGACTGTGTTAAAGTTAATGATGTTGCACAAGATCAGTAGGCTGAATGCTTTGACTTCAATGGGCTTATGGTTGTAGCGAAGGCCTGCAAGGATGAACGCACTTATCAAAAGGGCGACCGGGGTGAATCGACCAAGTCCTCTCCGATGAATAAGTCAGTTTTTCTCTCCAAAATCAAGTTCCAACTTCTGGGGAGTAATGTTAGAAAAAACCTGCCTTTATTTGATACCGGATGGTCTTTATATAAAGAACCTTGGAACGATTATGGATTTAGTAACTTCCCCCGGATTTGAGGAAATTAGCAAATTCTGACATAACTTCCTCAATAGCTATAGAAGTTACAACCGCTGAGGGAAGTTAAGCATTGGCAAGGAATTTGTGGCAATGAATTCGGGTTTGGTTCCCACTCTAGAATTCCATGGTTCGAATCCTCAAGACATGTGAGTAAATTCATTCTTGAGAATTTTCAAGTGTCATGTGGTCATCCATGCGCTTTGCCTATGGATGACTCCTTTGTCCATAGATGACCTTCTTGAATGTTTGGCCTTTGGCTCACGGACGACCCCTATGGACGAACTAGAGATAACAATTTTTGCTATCCCATCAGTTGCCCCCTTGTCCAGGGGTCGTCCAAGGATATTAACTTACACCTTTATGGTCCTGAACTAAATCTTTTTTTTTTTTTAAATTGGGCCACGTGTCATGATTTTCTTGGTTGACCTGTTGCGTCGATTGCGTTTTTCAAAAGGACTGCCATGTGTCGCTTTCTTAATGGCTGGCGTCGCTTCGCTGACCCTGCTTTTGGGTCCTATAAATAGGTACATTCTCTTTCTTGCCCTTCACCTTGCTCATAATCTCCCTTCTACCATCTCGTCCAAGGGCCTCGTCTAGCTCTCATCTTAGTTCTGTCAGGTATTTCCTCTTCCTTTTTAGGTTTTCGTCTTAATCTTTCTTTATTTTAGTCATGTCTTCATCTAGTAGTAGTTTAGAAAGAGAGATAGAGGAGTGCTAAGACGTTTCTTCTGGGAGTTATGAGAGTGGTAAGGGCAGCATAAGCTACTGTAGTAGTTCCTCAGACGAGGACTATTCATCTGGGGTTCCTGGTATTCCCTTAGAGGAATTCCAGGAGATGCAACGCAGGATGGCCTCTAGAGCTGGGACTAGCTCGTCCAAAGAGCCACCTGGCCCTTCTCAAGACGAGGAGGAAGAAGAGAATGTGATCTAAATTGAAAACCCTTGTAGATAGATACTAGATCCCTAGGGAGTTCAAACCTCGTCTACCCATGGAAGAAGAATGGTGTTGTTCTCCTTCTTCTGGTTTGGGAGTATATACGTCTTACCTTTTAGCTAGCCTTAGATTTCCCCTAAATTCTTTTTGTAGAGGTCTTCTCCATAGGTTGGATATTGGACCTAACCAGCTCAACCACAATGGATGGAGGACGATAGTTGCCATGCAAGTGCAATGGCATAAGGCATTGGAGGGGGACCGTCCTATCTTGGGGGACCATCCTATCATAGTGGATGAATTCCTTTATTGTTATAAGCCTTCAAAGATAAAAAAAAAATCTGCTGGTTTTTACCAGTTTTCGTCCAAAGGCCCTCACTATAGTTTGATAAAGGGCCATAGTTCATCTGACAAGCTTTGGAAGAGAGAATTTTTTTTTTTTTTTTTAATTTCCCGAAATTGGGTTGGTGACCTAGTTGATGTAGGTAATGCCCTTTTCCCACCTTTTACCAGCCCTCTAGGTCGCCTTCGTCCTGAGGGTACGTCTCATTTCCATTTTATTTTATGTTTATTATTATTTATTATTTTTTTATATCTATTTTATAACTTTCAGTCGTCCAACCCTTTTTCTTTACTGATGCAGCTGTTCTTCGTCCACACTTGGACAGATTTTAATTTGGATCGAATTGATCAAGTTCATGACTTCCCTGGGGGAACCTTTCACGATCTAGTGACTTTTAGTTGTCTAGCTGCGTGGGATCTTGGCCCAGTACCTGCTGTTGAGAACCTCGGTCACAAGGAAACCACTCGTCGAAGTAAGCATCGTCTATTCTCCTTATTCTTACTTTTTTCTCTCATATATTTTTTTAACTTTATTTTCCTCGTTGCAGGAATAGTTACCATGAAAGAGAATAGAGAGAAAGTTGCTAGTGGTGATGAAGATACCACTGCACCCACTACCGTCCAGAAACCTACCGTCCAGACAGGGAAGAGAAAGCCTAAGCCTATATCTAGCTCAGTGGATTTGGACTACCTTCCAAGTCGTCGAGGTCCTAAGAAGCAAAAATCTGGGAAGGCTTCTCTTCCCAAGTTTACTCAGACGGTGGACCTGGACGATATTGCGGTTAATGTGGTGCCTGTCCAAATAGTCCCACTCATCCAGACTGATCCTCCCCCTCCAGCCAAAGCTCCTCGCAAGCCTCACTCCTCAGAGTCGTCTGAGCGTCCTCCCAATCTGGTGCTAGACAAAAGTTATGCGTGGAGGACATTCAAAGGAATAATCACTAAGAACAAGGGAAACTCATGCTATAACATGTTAGTGAAAGACTTTGAACGTTCTGCCATTCATGACCTCTTTAAGGTACATAAATTTCACTTGTCTTTGTTTTGTTTTCTTCAAGTTTTGAATAAAATTTCTAACTCTTCTTCATCCATTCATAGGCTATGTCAAAGTTTTACACAAAGTCTTGCCAGGCGAAAGAACTTTATGAGGAAGCCAAAACGGCTAAGGAGAAGGCTAAAGAGTTGAACACTGAAGTTTTATTAAAAAAGGGGGAGGTGATCAAATTGACTAAAGATCTTAGTCGTTTGCAAGGAATTGAGACGAAGCTGAAGAACGAGGTTGAAAAGCTTAAGACAGACGCTGTTGAGAAAGAAACTTGCATTGTCCATCTAGAGGCACAAATTTCTGGGTTTGCCTCGTCCTTGGAGAAAGCTCGTGGAGAAGCCGTAGCAACTTTTAAGAAGTCTGACGAGTATAAGAATCGTCTACACAGCCATTATGTAGCTGGCTACGAGGACTGAGCTGGCGCCAAGGAAGCTTTCCCTGATTTGAACTTTGATACCTCCAAGATCCCCTTCGCCACAGAGAGTTCCTTGCTTGCGACGAGTTCTAAGGACGTCAACATGGTGGACGACTCCAATAACGAAGTAACCTAGGACGATCCAAAGTCTAGAGGCACTCCAACTGATTCAGCCAAGTGAATTTTACTTCTCTTTAAAATTTATCATTTAGCTTCGTTGGAAATGCCCATTGTTTTGGGCTTTACTTTTTCTCTTTTTTTTTTCTTTTTAAAAAAAAAAAATTATCTAAGTACAATTCTCTCGTCCAAGTTTATGGACAAGTTTTATACACTTATTGGCTTTAGATTACTTCTAAGGGTTTTTGGACGGTGGTCGTCTACCCTTCTTTAATTTGAATGAATGAATGTTTTTCATTTTCATCCTTCATTGTGTTTGAACATGTTGAGCTTTATTGAATTTTATCTCATATCGTCCACACTATTTCTGTGGTTTGTGGGATTCGTCCACTTACTAAGGCATTTCATCTCGTCTTGAGCATGTGGACAAATCTTTAATTCATAGAATAAGCCCTTTATGTTTTAGCCTTTTGCCATTCACATGTATGATTCGTCCATGAACGACCTTTCTCTTTTGCCAACTTTACTAATTCATACGTTAGACGACTAGCATTATTCTCCGTTCATCTTCAGGATGATCATTTACTCGTCCTTAGCAATGGATACTCCAGCAATTTCTCGTCCAAGTTTAGGACTGTTTGGCTAGCTAGATTCACCCATGAGTTTGAGATATTTTCGCATGCACTTCTTTCCTCGTCCATTGATTGGATGAATGTACTTTAGGTTTATCTCATCTTG